>NC_041400.2:81970855-82185855 GCF_900747795.2 Erpetoichthys calabaricus
ACCTCGCTTTTCACAGCTGTCCCGCTACGGCGTATGTTTCGTTTATTTGACAGTATGTAGATCGTGGTAATTAAATTCATGGTATTCGTTTTCTGAATCACAATCTGACTGTATGGATGGTTACCTGCCAGGTTACGCTTGTGGTTGGTCCGGAAGTCGCCTTACATCTGCCACGTGCCCTCTTTCTGTTCCCAGAAGCTGATCATAGAATGGTTTTAATAGTTTACTTTCAAATAATGCAAAGAGTATGCGACACGTGTTTCTCCTTAATTCTGGGCTCATCAGGCATACACACTCACTGCATCCCCTCTCGGGAATCGAATATCGTCAGCGCCAGAGTTGAAGCCCCTAATGTTGCGGTCAGCAAGTGGGCTAACATCCGCCATGTGCCGTCTTTCAGTTGCGAGAAGCAGATCATAGAATGGTTGAAACTGTTGCCCCTAACGTTGCGCTACGGTGTGTGGTTCGTTTATACCTCGTGTCTTCTCATTAAACTTTTATCTCGCGAATATGTTATTGCAATCCGCAGTGGGAGCGTTTCTATAAACTTAATTTAAACTTACGTTTTACACCGTGCTTTGTTTCCCTTATGAACATGCTTGTATGCTTCACTCGCTCCCTTCTCAATTGTTTAATGAATTTTTTGTTCTTCGCTGTTTGCGGCTCCTCCTTCATTTGTCCCTACTGCGTTCACAGTCTTTTCACGTGATTACGTGGGAGGCGTGATGACGTGACACTCAACTCCTCCTCCCACGGCCATCGAGCTGCCGTCCATTACAGTATATTGTGAAAAAAGAGGTTCCAGTTATGACCATTACGCGTTGAATTTCGAAATGAAACCTGCCTAACTTTTGTAAGTAAGCTGTAAGAAATGAGCCTGCCAAATTTCAGCCTTAAACCTACACGGGAAGTTGGAGAATTAGTGATGAGTGAGTCAGTCAGTCAGTGAGTGAGTGAATCAGTCAGTGAGGGCTTTGCCTTTTATTATTATAGATAATATAATAGATAGCCTATTTTAATCAAAATATAATTGCGGAATACGTTCAAAGTAATGTAAAAACGATGGGAAAAGCAAAGCCTTTTTTAAGGTTTTGACAGATTCATTTTTGTTTTGTGGTGTAGTAATAAGTTTTTACATGCAGAATTTTTGACGATGTAAAAAAACATAAATTAAATTAAAATTATTATTAGATTGATTTAATTCTATTGCCACTACAACATTGTTATAATAAGAATAATGAAAGATGAAAATATAGTTAACAAAAACAAACATTAAATGACAAACAAATAATACTACAGATTATTCATGATAAAATTGTCGTTTGCTTTTACGAACCACACCAGAAACCTTCCAAGCGTCAACTGGATGATAACATGCATACTAGACCGCAAGATTGTTACAGTCTGCTTTATATATAAGATATATCTATATATATTGTCATGCTTGGGTCACAAAGTTGCACAGATACACTCAGGAGATTCTATAGACAAAAACTTTACTCAAACACTTCAAACAAAGAAATGTTTCTTTCAGGAGTGATTCGGGCTCTGTGTGTACCCAGAGGGCACAGCTCCGTCTCTCAATTAAAAGAACAGAAAATCTTCCGCTTCATAGGAGTGCGCCTTCGGAGCGGGAGCCCCAACAGGAGCTGAGGATGTCTGTGGGAGAGGAGAGACACGGCAGTGAGACAAAAGGACAGCTGCAGTACAGGCTTTTAAATGTTCAAAGCGCCGTGCGGGATGCAGATCATAAGGTACGGCAGCAGCAGCAAGCCTGCAGCTGATCTAGCAAAAAGGAGTTAAAAAACTGCATTTGTTTACCATTGAATCACCGTTTAAGAGGGAGTTTTGGAGGAGCGATCATGTCTCCTTGGTAGTGCGTTCAGCCTATTCACAATATATATGGCGGCTCGAGTCACAAAGACAGAATGAGTCCCACAGATAGTTGGGATGCCAACCCAGCCAACTCTGTTTAATTTCAAAAGCAACAGGCGCGCGGTGGTACTCAAACATAAAGAATTCTGGCAGTCACCTCCAGTTCATCCTCTGGCGGTCATTCTGAGTGTCAACTGGATGATAACAAGCATACAAGACTGCAAGATCACCCCCCACCCTACCCAGAAGGGGGTGGATTAGGGTTGATTTCACCCTACAGTATTTTTAGTCGACCAATTAAAAACATGTGTACCAAATTTCATGAAAATCGCTCCAGCCGTTCTGAAGTGATGCTGGAACATAAATACATACACACATACATATATTGATTTTTATATATATATAGATGAACCAAAAAGCACAGTATTATGAAAAGTTAAATTTAATATGTTTATTTTGCTAGGTCAATGAAGGGTCCCTTTAGTTTTTTGCATATGGATGAGTAAAATATCAGTGTTGTTGGGTTATTGAATAAAGAGTGGCATTAAGTACACAATGTGAAGTATATATATAAGTTTTCTTGAGGTAAATGTCCTTACTTTTCCATATTCCAAGAAGTTGTTAACACTCTGTCAAGGTCCCCTGAAAAACCTCAGAAGGTGGGCATGAGGTAAAAATATTTTCTGTTCCTGTTTCAAATTGAGGTCATCTTAAGCCAAGAGAAACAAGACCACATTGATCTTTTAATAGATATATCTGTTAAATGACGAGGCAGAACACTGTCTCAGAATGGAACGAGTGTGTTCATGTTGATTTATTTAACATGATAACTGAGAGATTTGGCTGTTTAACAGCTATGGAATCCTTGGAACTGCAATGGTCTGGTGGCCTGAGACTTTTTAGACTAATCTTTGACCTCAAAATAATTTTTAAGCTTGGTTAGATGTCGCCTCACGAGGGGATTCAAAACCACCTCAGCTGATGGTGTCATTCACCTTAAATTTGGGAGGTGAATTTAGACAAGGGCTCACTGGCTAAAGTGAGCTCATATGTATATGAGTGTTGTACTATACTTGAAATGGGGCACTCCATCATGCAAACAGCAGTTTAGCATCTATAGTTTGTTGGTGCTGGTCGGTGTTTATTTTTATAATAAATGTTCCTTTTTAGAATAACTTAGCATCCTTAGTGTTTATTTTGATTGCAGAAGTTTTCCACGAGATCCTGCTTCTTCCACAATATATACATAAACCCATCCTTCCAATGTCTAAACCAGCTTGATCATGGATAGGTGGCCAGTGCATTGCAGGCCACACTCAATTAGTCACACCAGGAACAATATACAGCATCAGCTTTGAGCTGATGGAAGACACAGCACGTGTGGAGAACAGTCACATGAGCACTATTAGCCCCACATTTGTTCCAACCTTAATCCCAGTTCCTTGAATTGACACGTTATATATTTCACAAAGTAAGAGTATTATATGTGTGGGTAAAATCCTTTTGTAATACACCCATGTGCCAAGCCATAGAACAGTATCATCATGGGTAGGTGTGTGGCCTCCATGTTTGACATGAATGCTCATCAAAATGAACAAAATCAGTTATCTGATCAGAGAGTGAAATTCACCTAAGGTGATGTGGTTTATTGGCTTAGGCATTGGATGCAAAAGCATAAAATTGCTTGCAGCTGTCTGTGCATCTGACTCATAGATAGATAGATAGATAGATAGATAGATAGATAGATAGATAGATAGATAGATAGATAGATAGATAGATAGATAGATAGATAGATAGATAGATAGATAGATAGATACTTTATTAATCCCAAGGGGAAATTCACATACTCCAGCAGCAAAAAAATATTAAATTAAAGAGTAATAAAAATGCAGGTAAAAAAAACAGACAATAACTTGAATAATGTTCAACGTTTACCCCCCCGGTGGAATTGAAGAGTCGCATAGTTTGGGGGAGGAATGACCTTCTCAGTCTGTCAGTGGAGCAGGACAGTGACAGCAGTCTGTCGCTGAAGCTGCTCCTCTGTCTGGAGATGACACTGTTTAATGGATGTAGTGGATTCTCCATAATTGATAGGAGCCTGCTGAGTGCCCGTTGCTCTGTTACGGATGTCAAACTGTCCAGCTCTATGCCAACAAAAGAGCCTGCCTTCCTCACCAGTTTGTCCAGGCGTGAGGCATCCTTCTTCTTAATGCTGCCTCCCCAGCCCACCACTGCGTAGAAGAGGGCACTTGCCACAACCATCTGATAGAACATCTGCAGCATCTTACTGCAGATGTTGAAGGATGCCAGTCTTCTAAGGAAGTGCAGGCGGCTCTGTCCTTTCTTGCACAGAGAATCAGTATTGGCAGTCCAGTCCAATTTATCGTCCAGCTGCACTCCCAGGTATTTATAGGTTTGTACCCTCATTGCTTCATGTATAGACATATGCTTAAGGAATTGTCCTGAGCTCTGTTTGTAAGGATTACCTTGGCATGGTGCTTACTAAGAAAATTGGCACTTCAAGATAAATATTGCTTGCAATTTGTTTTGATAGTCAAAGTAGCTTAATGGCACAGCATAGAACCTTTAACGAAAAGTTTTTCCAAGCAAGCAGGAAACGAGAATATCTGAATATAAAATAAATTGACATCAGAAAAAAAGTTAAAAATTGACTAAGCCAGTTCCTTGGAGGAGTAAAGCTGAAGTTTGGACCATGGTGCCACCATTTAGATGAATACTGTGGCCTCTCCCTCTACTTCACTACTCTAGGAGATGGTAACATTTACAGTGTGTTCTCACAAGTTACACAATTGAGCCCTAAGCAACAGCCTTTGTTATCTGACAGGTGTTCATTTACATAGATAAAACACTCCATGACATGTGCAGTGTTCATTATCACAAAAGCTTTGGTGTCTATTACACAAGACACAAGAACTTTACAGTTTCTTGAGAGGATTAATATTGTTATTTATTTTTCATTATGTTTATACTCTATGTACAAATACTGCATTTACAGTTTAATGAACATGCTACACATCAATTTGGAGTCTTCCTATAAGTTGAATATATTGGTAATGTTTTTTACTTTAGTACTATTTTATATATTTTATTTTTTTGTGTTTTTTATTATATATATATATATATATATATATATATATTATATATGTATATATGTTACATATTATATATATATATATATATATATATATATATATATATATATATATATATATATATATATATATAAATATTTTATACAGTATATTAAAAAAAATGGACTAAGCTTTGCCTCACAATGGACTGATGCCCTAAAGGTTTCTGCTTAGCACCTGATGACACGCCTTCAATGCCAAACCTTGACAATAGTGGGTTTAAGGAATGCTTAGATGGATAATTGGACTTATGATAGATAAGTGAACTGAAGTTGAAGTAAACACTGCTGTCTGAATGAATGGATATGACTCAAATGCAATTTCTGGCCTTGTTGTTTTCTGTATGGCATTTGCAGGTTTTCTGTCTTCACAAATTCCTCTCATATCTCAAAGGCAACATCCAAAAAATGGTCCATTTTAACGTTTTTTTTTGTTTTTTTTGGAATGGGGATAACTTCACAATGATTACCTAAGTGATGATGAGTTTAAGGAATCAGAATCAAAATATGTTTATTGTCATTGTAACAAATACAACGAAATTAGGTGCAGTCCCTGTGGTGTCAAAAAATAAATAAAATATAATTAAAAAAAGGATAAAGGAAAGAAGAAATTAGGTAGAACACAGACATTCAACATAAGACCTTAATTGCACATGAATACTATTGCACAAGATGTCATCTATTGCACTGCTGCATTGGAGGTGATTAGGTGGCATTCAGTGCCCTAATAGCAACAGGGTAGAAACTGTTATTCAGTCTATTAGTCTTTGTTTTGATGCTCCTATATCTTTTGCCTGATAGCAACAGTTGGAAAATGTCATGAGCGGGGTGTGAGGAGTCTTTTAAGATATTTTCTGCCTTCCTGAGGCAACGAGAGCTGTGCAGTTCATTCAGAGAGGGTAAAGAACAGCCGATGATCTGCTGGGCAGTCTTTACGATCCAATGAAGTGTTCTCCTCTGCGCTGTTGTGCAGCTGGAAAACCACACGCAGAGGCAGTAGCACAGGATACTCTCGATAGAGCAGCGATAGAAGGACACCAGCAGTTTTTGGGGGATGTTATTTTTCCTGAGGATTCTTAGGAAATATAGTCTCTGCTGAGCCTTCTTCGCCAGCTCAGCTGTGTTCACAACCCAGGACTTCCATGATGTGGACTTCCAGGAAGCGGAAGTCTGACACCCTCTCCCTACTATCCCCTCTGATGTAGAGTGGTTTGATGTCTGTTTTCTTTTTCCTGAAGTCCACAACGAGCTCCTTGGACTTAGTTGTGTTCAGGAGCAGGTTGTTGTCAGTGCACCATACTGTCAGCCGCTCCACTTCGTCCCTGTAGGCGGATTCATCCTCCCCAGAGATGAGCCCCACCACAGTGGTGTCGTCTACAAATTTGACAATGGTGTTGCTGTGGTGGGCGGGGGTGCAATCATGTGTGTACAGCATGAAGAGCAGGGGGCTCAGCACACACCCCTGAGGAGAGACAGTGCTGATGCTGATGGCCGAGGAGATGTGAGGGCCCACCCTAACCCTTGGTGTGCGGTCTGTCAGGAAGGAGGCCACAGTGACCCTTGTCCATACATCTTGTGGCATTATTTTCATATTTGGATTTGCTCTACCTACATCGCGTGATATATGTGTAAAAATCACAGGTGATTTTTCACTGAGTCAGTGAAACAACACCAGCCTCCGGAAAGCCTAAATAGTTTGGATTTCTCCTGCATTTCTCTCTCTCTATTGGCTTATCTTGCAGCAGCTTCCTGCTTCACATTAAATCATGTTTCCCATATCAGTTTGGTACAAAGTTCACTTTGCTTTGAGTGTGCATGTGTGTTTGCCTGCTGCAGGCTTGTATTTCACTGTCTATAGCAGAGCTAAACTCCCAAGGCCACTGAGTGATCACAGAGCTAACCATCAGTGTCTTTTGGGAGTAGCATCTTGTATGTGTGTGTTTGTAGCAACAGAGAAAACTGGTTTGGTAATTAAAGTGTTCAGTTACTACCGCTTACTTTAAAGGCACTTCCTGGAGAGACGGCTTCACAAGGAGTAGTAATGCAGGTATGTGAGCCAGCCGATTTCTTTCTGAATTTGGGGACTGAAGCCCCTAAGGAGTTGCTTGTGGAACGGTACCATTCTATGTATGTGTATGGTAGTGAGACAGCATTTCTAATCAGTGTGTTTGATTGCTCTAGGAGTTCACTGTTAGCACTATGAAATCACGTGGGTCAGCTTCAGGGTTCTGCTTTAATGGATTCTTTACTGTGTGGAAAAAACTCTGTTTTGAATTACGAGAATGGGGTGCTCACTTGACTCGACTGAAAATTGTATTCTGGGCATTTTCCCTAAAACGTTTGTCTCATTTTAATGAAACTTAATCAAGACTTCTTTATAGGTTCACCAACGCTTTGTATGCTAAGACAACAAAATAAACTAACACAATTAATGACATTATAGAAGACAATTCATTTATGGAGACTGGCATGCTGTTTTATTCTAAACATTTTAAAGCTTTGACATGTTTTTTAAATTGTTGAAATACCAAAATAGCACAAGAATTATCTAAAAATATTCAAATGAGCAAATAAAAAAACAAAAGGATACATTTGCGGGAAAGTCAAAACAGAAAACAAAAAAAGATTTTATTATTTTAGCATTATTAAAAGGAAGAAATTAAATGTGTTATAAAAAAACACAATCAGAAATAATTTGTACATTTTCTAAATATCTGTTACTTTTAAATCAATACTGAAAAAAATATCTAAAGCACTGTCAAGCTGAAAAGGTGCTGGGCATTTCTTGGTGTTACAGCAATACCTGTAACAATTATAATTTAAAATTAACAGTGCAATGCAACATCACCATAAAAGTAAATGATAGATAGATAGATAGATAGATAGATAGATAGATAGATAGATAGATAGATAGATAGATAGATAGATAGATAGATAGATAGATAGATATTTTATTATTATTATTATTATTATTTATATTTTACTCCAGCAGCAGCATACTGATAAAGAAAATATTAAATTAAAGAGTGATAACAATGCAGGTATACAGACAGTAACTTTGTATAACGTTAACGTTTACCCCCCCGGGTGGAATTGAAGAGTCGCATAGTGTGGGGGAGGAACGACCTCCTCAGTCTGTCAGTGGAGCAGGACATTGACAGCAGTCTGTCGCTGAAGCTGCTCCTCTGTCTGGAGATGATACTGTTTAGTGGATGCAGTGAATTCTCCATTATTGACAGAAGCCTGCTCAGTGCCCGTTGCTCTGCCACAGATACACAAGGAAATATGACAGCAAAGAGCATTTCAACTATAGTGCCTTTAAAAAGTATTCACCCCCTTGGAAGTGTTCGCATTTTATTGTTATGAAATGTTGAATCACAGTGGATTTAATTTAGCTTTTTTGTTACTAGTCAACAAAAAATAACTCATTAATGTCAAAGTGAAAACAGCTGTCTGCAAAATGGTCTGAAATAATTATACATATAACATACAAATACTTGATCACATAAGTATGCACTCCATTCAAGTCAGTATGCAGTAGATACATCTTTGGCAGCCATTACAGCCTTGAGTCTGTGTGCACAAGTCTCTATTAACTTTGCACATCTGGGTAGAGCAATTTTTCAAGTTCTGTGATGTCTTTTTCAAGTCAAACACAAATTCTCAATTGAACTGTGCTCTGGATACTGACTCTGCCATTCCAGGACATTGGCATTGTTATTTTTAAGCCATTCCATGTAGTTTTGTCCTAATGTTTGGGGTCTTGCTGGAAAACAAATCTCCCAGGCACAGGTTTCTTGTAGACTGCATTGTTTTTTTCCTCCAGGATTTCCCTAAATTTTGCTGCATTTATTTCACCCTCTACCCTCACAAGCTTTCCAGGGCCTGCTGCAGAGCTGCATCCCCACAGCATGATGCTGCCACAACCATGCCTAATAGTAGGGATGGTGTGATTTTTATTAATAATGTGCAGTGCTTGGCTTATGCCAAACGAGGTATTTAGTTTGTTGGCCTAAAAGTTTCATTTTATTCAGACCACTGAACCTTCTTCCTGCTGACTTCAGAGTCTCCCATGTTCCTTCTGGCAAATTATCTGTGTGTTTTTTTTAATAGTGGCTTTCTCTTTTTCAGTCTCCCATAAAACTACAACTGATGAAGCACCTGGGCAACAGTTATTGTATTCATCGTCTCTCCAGTCTTATCGACTGTAGCTTGTAACTCCTTCAGATCTCTTGATATCACCCCCAGACCAATCTTCTTCTAACACAAACACTCATTTTTGGTGAATGGCCTACAGTAGGTAGATTTACAACTCTGCTGCACTCATTTCGTTACTTACTGCTTGACTTAACTGTACTCCAAGGGATATTTTAAAACTTGTATATTTATTTATATCCATTCCTGTGACTTTTCAATCACCCTTTCAGTAAGTTGCTTGGAGTGTTATTTTGTTTTTATTGTGTTGGTTAGGCCAGAAAACTGACTAAGTCCACGTTAGACTTTCCAGATATGGCTGCATTTATACTACAATCTTTTGAAACATCTGTACTACAGAGAGGTGATCTCCGTCAAGCTAATTATGTGACTTCTAAAACAAATGGACTGCACCATTGTTGGTTTAGGTGGGTCATATTAAAGTCAGTAAATACTTCAAATCAGTTATTTTTTGTTTTATATTTGTAATTAAGACCAATTAATTTATATTGACTTTGATATTAAATAGCATTTTTCTGTTTATCTCTGTTAAAAAGGCAAATTAAATCCACTTTGGTTGAATGTTGTATAACAATAAATTGTGAAAATTTTCAGTGGGAGTAAATACTTTTTAAAGGCTTTGTATACCCCTTACTATTTAGTATTTAAATTGTTTTATTTTGGGTTACACATTAGCTGATTGGGCAGCAAGGCGGTTTGGCCATTGAGCTTTTCATGTGTAGTTTGCATGACCATGTACGTATGAATCTCCTCAAGGGAATTTTGTTTCCTCCTACAATCCAGCGAACAAGCTGTCAGAGAGCCGGACGTTGCCAAGCTGACCTGAGACAAACTGGCATCATGTCGTTGACTGTTTCCTGCCTTCCTGCCAACTGGAGTACTTTTAAAGAAGGCTTTGTGTTGTTTGTATGCTAAATTAAGATTGATAAATGGGTCTGAGAATCAGAAGAATACTTCAGAGTTGTTGCTGCTGTGCTGTCACTGTTATTTCTGGTTGCTGAATTTGCTTTAGATTTGACAAAGATTCCCTTTCCTATCTGCTCTGACTTTTGCTGTGTTCTTGTTTATAGGTTGTTCCTCTGGCATCTAGTCCCTGTGCTAACTGCATTATTATGCTTGTCATACTTTAGCAAAATATGTGTTTCTCAAAAAGCAGAAATATGTGATTGAAGGCTTAACAAGACCTAAGGTATCACATGAAGAGGTGGGTGTTCAAAATGTACTTGAAAGGAGCCCCAGCCTTAACACTAGAATTACCGGAGCCTACGAAAAAACTTGTAGATCCGACCCACCTTAAATCCGTTCGCACCTCTCCCTCACTGTCTTTTGTCCTTTAAATGTGCTGATTAAGACAAGCAGCAAGCAGCCGACTATCTCATCCCCCACTGCCGCAGAACGTGTACAAAGTTCTCCCAGCTCATGCCTTGATTGATTATCTGGGAGTGAAATGCTGGAGTTTTAGAGTGGAAATAATAGATCGTTATTTGGAACACCTGCATTTCATGTGTGTTCCGTTTCTACAATAATCTGTGTAAACACATTGTTAAAACAGAAATGTTTTTCATATTTTAGTAGTAAATGACAAAATGTTGGCATAAACTATATAATGTGTGAAGCCTGAAGTCCAAAGATCAAATAAACACTTTCACAAAAGGTTCAAGGATGAAACAACAGCTTCTGTGGCGTAGTGGTAAGATTTGCTGACTTGTAATCAAGAGGTCCTGGTTCGATCCTGACTGCCTCCTATATTTGCCATTTTCAGTAGTGAGCTGCTCTTATTGTTAATATGATACAGTACACACATACATTTGGTTTGTGTCTGCAACAGACGGTGTACATTTATAGGACTTGTAAAAGTTACCTTTTTTTTTTTTCACTTTTATTCTCATAGTCACGATCACGATACATACTACCGCCCTAGGGATCTGACGCTGTTAGTTTTTATTTGAAACTGGGAGTAACTGTGGATGTGAGTGGTGTTTTGAGGTAATGGAACTGGACATTCTCTGATCTGGAGGGATAAAAGCTGACACACAAACGCTGGTGAATCTGCCTTCTTCGTATCTCACTGTCACTTGATTTTTTTTTATTCAGTTTTATTGAGTGTTCCTGCTCACGCTGAATTAGTATGCGCCTTATGGTCTATGATGTCAAAAAAAAACCCCCAAAAAACAGAGACATAGTTATATATAATATTTGGAATTATTCATTTTATGACCTGTATAGTACATTTCAGAAAAGATTGTGGCACGGATGCTACATTATTCATATTATTCATATTCATTTGCATAACACAGTGTGTTTTTTTTCCCCGATCTTGCCAGTCCCCACATGTTGCTGTTTCTTTTGTACTTCAGGGCATGCAGAGGCAACAATAGTACACAGAGTCAGTTCAGCGCTATATGCAATCATCACATTTAAATGTTAACAGTTCACATACACACAAGGACCATCCTTCCTACATTTACGACATGTGTACCTGTTGCAACGTGCACGTTCTCTCTATACTGTGGTTTCTATTACATACCTGAAAGACAGACAATATATGTGACATTTTGAAGAAATCATTTCATGACCTGAATAGTACCAATCAGAAAACATCATTGCACTAATGCAATATAATTAGAAAACAAACAGCATCAGATCGGGTGTGTATTTATGCTGGTGCTGCTACTTAGAGTCAGATCAGGAGGGGCAAGGTTGGGGGGTGGGGGGGGGGGGGACAGCGTGATCGTGATTCAGAGAATAAAACTGAAAAAAGCTAACTTTTACAAGTACAATAAATTTACACCCAATGTCCCATATACAGTATTTGTCTCTTTCTTTTTTTCTCCATGCTGCGTTGACATCATGCACCAGAAGACGTGAGCTTATTCAGTGCATGCAGGAAAACGCAGGTGGCCAGTTGCTTGTGTTATAACATGCTTGACCTGGCAGCGATCAACGCACATGTACTGTGCAACACATGCACGGAGGCCACTAAGAAAAGAAGAGTGTTCATGGTTCACCTTGCAGGGGAACTTCGTCGTCGCATCTTACTAGAAAAGGCGATGGATAAAGAAAAGGAGGATGCAACATCGACAAGCTTCTGTTCCAAGACAGCCGCTTTCCCCAGGAAAGTAAACTGAGTCAGTGTCAGATGCCCTTTCAATGTAATAGGAACCAAAGCATAGAGAGAAGTGTGCGCATTGCAACAGGTACACACGTCGTAAATGTAGGAAGGACGGTCCCTGCGTGTGTGTGAACTGTTAACATTTGAATGTGATGATTGCATATAGTGGTGAACTGACCTCTCTGTACTATTATTTGCTTCTGCATGTCCTGCGTGTTCCTGCGCACACTGAATAAGCTCACGCCTTCTGGTGCACTATGTCAACGCAGCACAGAGAAAAAAAGAAAGAGACAAATACTGTATATGGGACATTGGGTATAAATTTATTGTACTTGTAAAAATTAGCTTTTTCAGTTGTATTCTCTGTATCATGATTACGCTGTCCCCCCCCCCCCCCCAACCCTGCCCCTCCTGATCTGACTATAAGTAACAGCTCCAGCATAAATTCACACCCGACCTGACGCTGTTTGTTTTCTAATTATATTGCATTAGTGCAATGATGTTTTCTGATTGGTACTATTCAGGTCATAAAATGATTTCTTCAGAATGTCACATATATTGTCTGTCTTTCAGGTGTGTAATAGAAGCCACAGTATAGAGAGAAGCGTGCGCATTGCAACACATACACATGTCATAAATGTAGGAAGGACGGTCCTTGCGTGTGTGTGAACTGTTAACATTTGAATGTGATGATTGCATAGAGCGCTGAACTGACCTCTCTGTACTATTGTTGCCTTTGCATGTCCTGGAGTACAAAAGAAACAGCAACATGTGGGGACTGGCAAGATCGGGGAAAAAAAAACGTGGTGTTATGCGAATGAATATGAATAATATGAATAATGTTGCATCTGTGCCACAATCTTTTCTGAAATGTACTGTACAGGTCATAAAATGAATAATTCCAAATATCATATATAACTATCCATCCATCCATCCATTTTCCAACCCGCTGAATCCGAACACAGGCTCACGGGGGTCTGCTGGAGCCAATCCCAGCCAACACAGGGCACAAGGCAGGAACCAATCTGGGCAGGGTGCCAACCCCACCGCAGGACACACACAAACACACCCACACACCAAGCACACACTAAGGACAATTTAGAATCACCATCCACCTAACCTGCATGTCTTTGGACTGTGGGAGGAAACTGGAGAGCCCGGAGAAAACCCACGCAGACACAGGGAGAACATGCAAACTCCACGCAGGGAGGACCCGGGAAGTGAACCCAGGTCTCCTAACTGCAAAGCAGCAGCGCTACCACTGCGCCACCGTGCCGCCCACATATAACTATGTCTCTTCTTTTTTTTTTTTTTTTGACATCATAGACTATAACGTGCATGCTAATTCAGCGTGAGCAGGAACACTCAATAAAACTGAATAAAAAAATCATTGACGGTGAGATACGAAGAAGGCAGATTCACCAGCATTTGTGTGTCATCTTTTATCCCTCCAGATCAGAGAATGTCCAGTTCCATTGCCTCAAAACACCACTTACATCTACAGTTACTCCCAGTTTCAAATAAAAACTACAGCATCAGATCCCAGTAGTATGTATCGTGATCGTGACTGAGAGAATAAAATTGGAAAAAAAAAGGTAACTTTTACAAGTCCTATAAATGTACACCGTCTGTTACAGACACAAATCAAATGTATGTGTTTATTCTATAATATTAACAATAAGAGCAGCTCACTACTGAAAACGGCAAATATAGGAGGCAGTCGGGATCGTACCAGGAACACTTGATTACAAGTCAGCAAATCTTACCGCTACGCCACGGAAGCTGTTGTATCGTCCTTGAACCTTTTGTGAAAGTGTTTATTTGATCTTTGGACTTCAGGCTTCACACATTATATAGTTTATACCAACATTTTGTCATTTACTACTAAAATATGAAAAACGTTTCTGTTTTAACAATGTGTTTACACAGATTGTTATAAAAAGGAACACACATGAAATGCATGTGTTCAAATAACAATTTATTATTTCCACTCTAAAAATCCAGCATTTCACTCCCAGATAATCAATCAAGGCATGAGCTGGGAGAACTTTGTGCATGTTCTGCGGCAGTGGGGGATGGAATAGCAGGCTGCTTGCTGCTTGTCTTTTTCGGCACATTTAAAGGACAAAAGATGCTGAGGGAGAGGTGTGAACAGATTTAAGGTGGGCCGGATCTATAAGTTTTTTCGTAGGCTCTGGTAATTCTAGTGTTAAGTGAGCAATGATACAGACATCCAAGTATGTCTGGAAGTGTCTAGAAATGCACAAGTAAAGACTACAAAGTACCATACACAGCCCAATAGAAGAAGAGGTTGGGAACACAAAAACATGCTTCAGGCACTACAAATTTTGGCTGGCTTAAGAGCACCGTAAACTTTCTTGGGAGAGTCTTAAGACCATTGCAGGGGTTAGAGTGGTTACTTCTGTTTATTTCAGTGTACTCTTCCCCAGGAAAGACGTGGGTGTTTTTGGGTCTTCCAACATCAGACCCTCATCTAGGCCACCCAGGTGAGTGTGATTAATCCCCACCTTGTGTTCCAGCAGCAGTTGACCACATGGCCTCCCTCTTTAGCCAGACATTGACCTTTACTTAGCTAATGCTTTTAACTAAAGCAGCTTACAACATTTGAGATACAATTGGTTACATTTCTTTTGTTTTTCCAATTGGAGCACAGGCGGGTGAAGTGACTTGCTCAGGGTCACACAGTGTCAGTGATAGGATGTAAACCCACAACTTCATGGTTTGAAGTCCAAAGCCTTAACTACTGCACCACACTGCCTGCCTACCCATCTAATCACTCTTTCTGTGGCATCAGTGATTATCATGATGGCCTTCTACTTTGCAAGCCAGACCACACTCAAGTTAGTCATAACTTTACAGAGCGTCTGGCCTGCAAATGCCAATAGCCTACCTCTGTTTGCTCACCGCAGGAATTCCAGCCCTGTCTCGCACATTGCTCTACTCGCTCCAAGGATTTGGGGAGCATTCTCTCATCGTCCTCCATGTGCATTTCCCAGGGTACAGTGAGTTCTGACACAATCACCTTTTTGGTGGAGTTCGAGAAGATGATCATATCTGGATGAAGTATTGTTATGGTAATTTGCTGCTTGTCTGAATCTACTTTCAATTACCAGTTTGCAGCTGAGTCGAGGAGGCCTGCTACTGGTCTTGGCTGTTGAATGAGCTTATGCAGTATTATTGTACGGAGTATGTTATATTTATAATTTAAAACAAACTTTCAAATTAGTTATACACTGTACAGTATATAACTAAAGTACAAATGCACTAAACATTTTTAAAAATTATAAGATTTTTGTTTGTAGTCTCTCTTAATATTATTTTTGCTGATGTGTTGTTGGAAAATTAGATGTAAAAAAGAATTACAGGCTTAAACTAATACAATATAAGAAATTCATCTGTACATTTTAATTATTTAATCAAAGACGATATATTCTTTGAAAAATGTTCACACTGACATTTAAAGTGAAATAAAACTGTAATGAGCACCGACGTGGAAGAGAAACTGAGACACCACACTGGATGAGCAGTTTAAGCACTTCAACAAACAGGCGCATTTATTGTTTCACTGCAGATCAGTCAATTCACTGAAATTTTCCACACCTAATCACACAACTCCATTATAGGGGGAGCACCTCTGAAACAACAAATATAGCTTAAATACTGGGACACGTCATGACTCGACTTGTTTCCTCTTCTTGTGTTTTCAGGCAATATTTGTGGGTCCTACTTTGCCACACACTTGCTGGCTTATGGCCAGCTCTTAATGACCATTTCTCCAGCAAATGGATTTTCAGGGCTCATGATTCTTGCCTCTTTGGTCACATTGCCTCGCACAGTCTCTCTTAACTCCCTCCAGCTACACAGCTTCACTTTACACTCCTGTACTTTGACCACACAACTCTTTCCATTCTCTCAGGGGACCTCTTCATTCAGGCTTACCTCCTCTCCTCTTGTCGATGGAAACACCATTAGTGGCTCAGCAAGTTAGAACACCAGCAGTGTAGGGTACCAGGTCTTTGGACAGTGCTCTCTAGAACATAGAATAAATGGGATGATTTGAGAGAGTTTGCTGTCAATACGGTAGTTGGCACCACTTTATCTGAAAGTGGTAAGTCCCTGCAGTAAATACTACAGGTACCTGGCACCATCTTATGTGAGTGGTGTTTTGAGACAATGGAACTGGAAATTCTCTGATCTGGAGGGATAAAAGCTGACACACAAACGCTGGTGAATCATGCCTTCTTTGTATCTCATTGTCACTTGAATTTATTTTATTCAGCTTTATTGAGTGTTCCTGATCACACTGAATTAGTATACACCCTATGGTCCATGATGTCAAAGCCGCACTGACAAAAAACAGAGACATAGGTTTTATATGATATTTGGAATAATTCATTTTATGATCTGTATAGTACATTTTGGAAAACACTGTGGCACTGATGCACATTATTCATATTATTCATATTCATTTGCATGCCTTCTTGTGGTTGTATTTAGTGACTGAGTTTTTTTTTTTTTTTCGATCTTGCCCAATCTTCACATTTTGGTACATATTGGTGTTTCTTTTGTGCTCCAGGACATGAGAGGAAAGAATAGTACAGAGAGGTCAGTTCCGCACTATATGCAATCATCAAATTCAAATGTTAACAGTTCCCACACACCCAAGGACCGTCCTTCCTACATTTACAACATGTGTACTTGTTGCAATGTACACACTTCTCTCTATGCTGTGGTTCCTATTACATTGAAGGGGCACCTGACAATACAATACAATACAATACAATTTATTTTTTGTATAGCCCAAAATCACACAAGAAGTGCCGCAATGGGCTTTAACAGGCCCTGCCTCTTGACAGCCCCTCAGCCTTGACTCTCTAAGAAGACAAGAAAAAACTCCCAAAAAAACCCTTATAGGGAAAAAAATGGAAGAAACCTTGGGAAAGGCAGTTCAAAGAGAGACCCCTTTCCAGGTATGTTGGGTGCGCAGTGGGTGTCAAAAAGAAGGGGGTCAATACAATACAATACACAGAACAGAACAAATCCTCAATACAGTATAAAAATAAAAATTTTAGAAGTATGGAGTAGAATTTAACAGTAGATGATATCACATAATATGATTTGGATTTGTTTAGAGTCCTGGAGACCTCATTCTTCAAGCTGCCTCCCTCATGTGGCCATTCTATGAGTGAAATAGTGCTAATCCGATGAAGGGACCCCTCTTTCCCACGATTCCTGTGATATTCCATCAGGGATGACTTTACCTTAGGCAGGCAAAACAACTTGGTAGGTGGGCCATGGTACCAAATGCCACATTTGAGTACCAAGAAGAGAAACAGAATAGGTGAGGGTTAGTATCAAATTATAACTATCATGTTACTTATGCTGCAGTGGGTTGGCACCCTGCCCAGGATTGGTTCCTGCCTTGTGCCCTGTGTTGGCTGGGATTGGCTCCAGCAGACCCCCGTGACCCTGTGTTCGGATTCAGCGGGTTGGAAAATGGATGGATGGATGGATGGATGGATGTTACTTATGTTTAAGTGCTAATGACTAACAACAGAGATGCAGTCTGTACAGTTAATCAGCAGCTCTAGTCAGGATATGCTAAACTGAAGTAGTGAGTCTTCAGCCGGGATTTAAAAGCTGAGACCGAAGGGGCACCTCTTATAGCAGCAGGCAGACCATTCCACAGTTTAGGGGCCCTGAAACTAAAAGCTCGACCTCCCACTGTTATTTTATTAATTCTTGGAATCATTAGCAGACCGTCATCTTGAGATCTTAATGTGCGCTTAGGTTTGTAAGTCATGATAAGTTCAGACAAGTAAGCCGTACCTTGGCCATTTAATGCTTTATATGTTAAAAGGAGGATTTTGAAATCTGCCCTAAACTTAACCGGGAGCCACTGTAAGGATTTAAGAACTGGAGTTATGTGTTCGTATTTTCTTGTTCTTGTAATTATTCTTGCAGAAGCATTTTGGATTAACTGGAGGCTGTATAAGGAACAGTTTGAACATCCAGTGAACCCCGCATTGCAGTAGTCAATCCTACTAGAAATAAATGAATGAATTAATTTCTCAGAATCTTGTTTATTTAGAAAGCGCCTTAATTTCCTAACATTTTTAAGATGGAAGAAACATGATTTGGACAACTTTGTAAAATGATATACTAGAGTCAAAAGATAACTCCTAGATTGCAGGCTGATTCAGTAAAATTAATGGTGATTCCAACTGAGTTAAATGATGACAGAATATTGTTGTGATCAGCGTCATTCCCTTCAACAATTAACATCTCTGTTTTATCTGTGTTTAAAGACAAGTAGTTCTCATCCATCCACTCCTTTAATTCACTACACTGCAAAAAATGAAATCTTAACAAGCCAGACAATCTTGAAAAGAAATAATAGATCTTGTTTTATTATTTTAAGAATAACTGACTTGAGTAGATTTGTATGTGTAAGATATATAATCTCATTTTTAGAAAATTTAACAAGTTAAACTTTCTCACTATATTGGCAGATATTTTTGCTTGATTCTAATACCTTTTTCTTGTTTTTAATTTATTTTTTCTAATTTTTTCACACTGATTTTTTGCAGGTATTAGAATCAAGAAAAATTACTTGCCAATATAGTGAGAAAGTTTAACTTGTTAACTTGTTAAATTTTCTAAAAATGAGATTATATATCTTACACATACAAATCTACTCAAGTCAGTTATTCTTAAAATAAAAAAAACAAGATCTATTATTTCTTTTCAAGATTGTCTGGCTTGTTAAGATTTCATTTTTTGCAGTGTAACACAACTAATTAAATACAACATTGAAGAAACTTCATTTGATCTAAAAGAAAGGTATAACTGGGTGTTATCTGCGCATGAGTGAAAATTAACATGATGTTTCCTAATGATAGATCCCAGTGGAAGCATGTAAATTGAGAATAGTAAAGGTCCCAGTACTGAGCCCTGCGGGACACCATATCTCACTTCTGTGTATAATGATGGAGTACTGTTCGCACATTTCAGTACATATTGGAATCGATTTGATAAATAAGAACTAAACCAAGTGAGCACAGTGCCTGTAAGCCCAACATCATTTTCTAGCTTGTGCAGTAAAATAGAGTGGTCAATGGTGTCAAATGCTGCACTTCATTCTAACAACATAATTACAGTGGAGTTTCCTTCATCAGAGGATATCAGAATGTCGTTTACAACCTGCGTTAGTGCCATTTCTGTACCATGACCAGTGTGGAAACCAGACTGAGTTTGCTTTCCTGGGGGAAGCGGCAGTCTTGGAAAAGAAGCTTGTCGATGTTGCATCCTCTTTTTCGTTTTCCATCGGCTTTTCTTGTAAGAAGTGACGATGAAGTTTCTCTGCAAAGTGAGCAAAGAACTCTCTTCTATTCTCAGTGGACCCGTGCATGCCTTGTATAGTACCGCCAGGTCAAGAATGTTGTAGCACATAGCAACTGGCCACCCCTGTGTTCTTGTTTGCACTGAATACGCTCACGCATTCTGGTGCATGATGTCAATGCAGCACAGGGGGAAAAAAATAAAGAGACAAATATATGTGACATTTTGAAGAAATCATTTTATGACCTGAATAGTACCAATCAGAAAACATCATCGCACTAATGCAATATTATTTGAAAACAAATAGTCAGATTGGGTGTAAATTTATGGTACTTGTAAAAGTTAGGTTTTTTTCAGTTTTATTCTCTTACTCACATTCATGCTCTCCCTCCCATCCTCCTGATCTGACCCTAACTAACAGGGTCAGCTTGTGAAGAAACTGTTCCTGAATCAAGCGAGTAGAGTGCTAATGGTCCTAACCCACTCTCCAAAAAGGAGGAGGTAGAAATGTACGTGAAAATGAAATAGAAATGTACATAATGTCTGAAATCTTAAATACTGTTTGCCTTTTAAAGATAGAGTATGTATGCTGAAAATATCTTGAGCAGAAGGGAAATGTGTGCAATTAATATTCATAGCAGACTGTAGCAACCTCTGTAGTGCTTTGTGCTCATGGACATAGCAGGTGTCGTACTAGAACACTATTCTGCAAATGAAGGAGTCCACTATACACCTAAAGAAATTAGTGAGCATAGGAAATATCTACTCATCTGAATTGTTAAGGTATTCTTGACAATAGCACAGCAATTTTTTTTACACTTACATTTGCTGGTGAATTTCCCAGTTGTTGACTCTCTGCAGCATCCCAACCAGTACAGATGAAAGTATGTTCTGCCGCTTAGTTCCTAAAGTCTATGATTACAGGTTAGATAACAGGTTGGCATCACTATGTCAGAAAGTGTGTGAAAGGCCAATGATAGTGATGTCATCAACAAATTTGATCATGGAGTTAGGGTTGTGTCTGGCAACCCCATCATACTTAAATTAGGAGTATAGATGAGGCTTCAGCACACTATCCTATGGAGCTGTAATGTTGAAATCAGTTTGCAGTAAGTGGTGCTACCTATCTTCACATGCCAGTTTAGACAGTTTAAAATCCAGTAGCAGAAGGTGAAAATCCCACACTTCTTATGTTCTTTATCTTTAAACATAAGTAATAAAGAAGTATATACAAAAATATACTTACAGTGGTGTGAAAAACTATTTGCCCCCTTCCTGATTTCTTATTCTTTTGCATGTTTGTCACACAAAATGTTTCTGATCATCAAACACATTTAACCATTAGTCAAATATAACACAAGTAAACACAAAATGCAGTTTTTAAATGACGGTGTTTATTATTTAGGGAGAAAAAAAATCCAAACCTACATGGCCCTGTGTGAAAAAGTAATTGCCCCCTTGTTAAAAAATAACCTAACTGTGGTGTATCACACCTGAGTTCAATTTCCGTAGCCAGGCCTGATTACTGCCACACCTGTTTCAATCAAGAAATCACTTAAATAGGAGCTGCCTGACACAGAGAAGTAGATCAAAAGCTAGACATCATGCCAAGATCCACAGAAATTCAGGAACAAATGAGAACAGAAGAAATTGAGATCTATCAGTCTGGTAAAGGTTATAAAGCCATTTCTAAAGCTTTGGGACTCCAGTGAACCACAGTGAGAGCCATTATCCACAAATGGCAAAAACATGGAACAGTGGTGAACCTTCCCAGGAGTGGACGGCCGACCAAAATTACCCCAAGAGCGCAGAGACGACTCATCCGAGAGGTCACAAAAGACCCCAGGACAACGTCTAAAGAACTGCAGGCCTCACTTGCCTCAATTAAGGTCAGTGTTCACGACTCCACCATAAGAAAGAGACTGGGCAAAAACGGCCTGCATGGCAGATTTCCAAGACGCAAACCACTGTTAAGCAAAAAGAACATTAGGGCTCGTCTCAATTTTGCTAAGAAACATCTCAATGATTGCCAAGACTTTTGGGAAAATACCTTGTGGACTGATGAGTCAAAAGTTGAACTTTTTGGAAGGCAAATGTCCCGTTACATCTGGCGTAAAAGGAACACAGCATTTCAGAAAAAGAACATCATACCAACAGTAAAATATGGTGGTGGTAGTGTGATGGTCTGGGGTTGTTTTGCTGCTTCAGGACCTGGAAGGCTTGCTGTGATAGATGGAACCATGAATTCTACTGTCTACCAAAAATCCTGAAGGAGAATGTCCGGCCATCTGTTCGTCAACTCAAGCTGAAGCGATCTTGGGTGCTGCAACAGGAAAATGACCCAAAACACACCAGCAAATCCACCTCTGAATGGCTGAAGAAAAACAAAATGAAGACTTTGGAGTGGCCTAGTCAAAGTCCTGACCTGAATCCAATTGAGATGCTATGGCATGACCTTAAAAAGGCGGTTCATTCTAGAAAACCCTCAAATAAAGCTGAATTACAACAATTTTGCAAAGATGAGTGGGCCAAAATTCCTCCAGAGCGCTGTAAAAGACTCATTGCAAGTTATCGCAAACGCTTGATTGCAGTTATTGCTGCTAAGGGTGGCCCAACCAGTTATTAGGTTCAGGGGGCAATTACTTTTTCACACAGGGCCATGTAGGTTTGGATTTTTTTTTTCTCCCTAAATAATAAAAACCACCATTTACAAACTGCATTTTGTGTTTACTTGTGTTATATTTGACTAATGGTTAAATGTGTTTGATGATCAGAAACATTTTGTGTGACAAACATGCAAAAGAATAAGAAATCAGTAAGGGGGCAAATAGTTTTTCACACCACTGTAAGTACAATGTACAGTATTGTGTTTTTTTGGCCAGGATTCTAAGATTCACAGGTCAGCTAAATTCTGAGATGGATTATTTAACAGGCAAAAAACTGAAATTTAATTTGGAAAATGTCTGAAAATAGGCCCAGTATTTATGATGAGGCCACAGACACAAAAAGAAAGAAACTTATAAAGAGTGAGTGAAATTTTATCAAAAGAATTTCAACAACAGACTGAAAAATGCTATACATTTCTGAAAATATTATCAAACAATTGTAACCTTGGTATTTGTCTGACACACTAATTCAAGACCATATACACAATGAATTAAAACTGAAATAAATAGCTTCTGTGTGAAAAAACTCAAACTTTGGAATTGACAGCCAGTATCCACAAATGGATAATCTAAAGAAAGTTCCTTAAAACTAACAAAAGACCTGTAACTTTTTCCATGCAAGCACTTCATTGCTCTAACATCCTTTGGAGAAGAGCAGATGTTTTGTTTCAAAGAAGTGTTGTAACTGCGATGGCCAATGGAATTATTTTGCCCATGTTTTGCATGCCTCAGTAGCTTGATAATCTCTGGTCATGGCCTCCATCTTTGTTATTTGACAGGCCCTAACCCACTATCAATCAAAAAATATGAATGTAAATGAAAAGTGAGTGTGGGCCCTGCAATAACATTTTACTATTAGAGAGTCAATTTTAATCTTAAAACATGCAAAGTTTTTGTCACACTTAACATAATGCTGCACATCTTTCAGTTGAATTAAAAATTTGATGCAGGAGGGACTGTTTTGTCTAGATGTTTGCTGTCCGATACTGTGTGAAGTATGCTAACTACTGCTGAAACACATAATGTTTTTGTGTGTGGTAGGCAGGTAAAATTCATCTGCCTGCTAAATGTTGAAAATTGACCAAAATGTGCAAAGTCTGCTTAATGGTGTCCATGTAACAAAAATGCTGGCAATTACAGAATGCCTGGCCCTGTATAAACTGCAATATCAATGACACAGTTTGTTTAACACGTGAGAACTGATGATTCACTGATACCCACAGTATGCTTAGCAAGTAAACTTCCAATGATCATAAAACTAAAGATAACAGATAAACTTGGCAGAATGGCAAGGAAGGGTGAATGAGGCAGATGATTTTTTTTCAGCAATGGTGACAAAACCTAAATGGCTAAACTAGTATCTGTGTTAGCTAAGTTCACATCAGTAAAACACTGCTGAAGCACACTGCCCACGTAAACAGCTAACAGGTCATTGCTCATATGCCTCAGCAAAGATCTTCAGTATCCTTCTTGCAACATGGAAGATGAAGATTCCCTCCTAAACAGTTGCTCACAATTTCTGTGTTCCCAGAAGGGTGGTTCAGACTCCCACTAATACCATGCTCTTTCCACCAGCATTAAAGTTGTTTCAGGGGTCAAACTAGCAACTATTTGCTACTTAGTAACTTAGACATCCTGGCTTGGTGGAGCTCACTAGGGAAGGTTTATGCACATAAATAAGAGTAGAAGCCAAGTAAATTCAAGTTCAGAGAAAGTGAGATAATCTCTACCAGTCACCTTCTTAACAAGAAGTCTTATGCAAATGACACATACACTAGAGGCCATGCTGGCTCTATGTAGCAACTCCTGTACCACTGCATTAATATTTAGAGAAAGATATTGTATAGCATTTAATAGACAGTCTAAGTGCTCTGTTACCTGATCTGGAAGAAATCTTCCCTAGCTCATCAGTTGTTGCTGTTATTTGACATAAAATAGAAACATGTCAAGAATTATTTCGTTAGATGTTTTGGAACATTGTCTCATAGTAGCATCTCTACAACAAGGTAGGACATTTGACTTGCTTATATAATTGCTTATACTAGCCTTATACTAGCATATTTGACAGTAGTTTCATAATTTCGTATTTTGATATGCTGCACATCATGTTACTGATCAATCGGTAAATTATTCTCTTTTAGTGCATTCCAACTGTATAACCTAGGTTTAATCTACAAACACTGAAAGAAGTCATTAGCTCAAGACATGTCCTGTGCACATAATATTATTCGATTCAATTCAGTTTAGTTTTGTATGGTGCTCTTTACTGAGTGCTAGCTCAGAGCGCTGTAGCAACTTCACAGTTTAAAGGAATTACTGACTTTACAAAATACTAATTACATAATGAATACACACAAAGATGCAGATTTGTTTCCACACAAAAAAAGAAAAAACATCTGCAAACTTATTAACATAAAAGAAACCTAACACTATCAGTCCATTAAAATTATCATTGAACTATGGCCAGTTGACAACAGAGAAGAATAAAATAAAAACGATTGTGGTTATTTATTCTAAGGCTAGGAAGAGTACCTGAATTACACAGCCATACCCCCCTATGTTGTGAAATAACTTCTCTAGCAGCTACATTTTTAACTACCTGTAATCTTTAAATACTAGTTGAAAAAGGAAGGTGCCAAAGGCATGGCAAGGCATCTAACAAGGGGATAAGTGAAAGACTGGTGTTATTATGTAGTTAGGATAAAAAAGTGCATGGTACTGTAAAGTTAAACAGCAATGACTTTTTTAGAGGATAATATGGGGACATGACAGCATCCAGCATTTCACAAGGAGTCAAGCTGAATTTTTTTAGTGGACACCACTATTTTTCTGTCACAACAAAGCCTTTACTACAGATCTTGACCGCGGAATTGGCCTTATCACAGGCAGCCTAGCCCAAAACTCCCTTCCTGCATAGGACAACAAATAGGACTAACACTTTCAAATATAAAAAATATCCACAACAGAGAGAAGATAAACTACGAAAATCCCTGGCCTATGAAAACTAAACAATCTTCCTTTAAAATATTACAGATTTATTCAAAAAAGATTAAAAATAATACACAGTAACAGCAAAAACAGAAAATGTATGTAAGAAAGTTATAAGGAAAAAGCAAACCTTTACGCAAACAAATCCAGTCCATAAACCTTAACCGATAATCTTTAACTGTTAACAAGGCAAAGTTCATAATGAAAAAATCAGCAATTGCAAACTGTAAGCTTTTCCACTTATCTTAAGGTGCTGAAGATATTGCTTATAATAAACCCAGTCTGTGGGAGGGGTGTATAAAACAATACAGCTTCTGCTGGTTGTTGTGTTTTCCATATGGATTTTGTCATTATAATGATATTCTTCAGCAGACTCCAGCTAGAGGCCTTTCACATAATGTTCAGGGCCTCTCATCTTACTGACTGCATGTAAAGCCCCTCTTCTTGAGTTACTGTGCTGTTTGAAGGCATATGATTTATAGAAAGAATTTCTCAGTTTTGTCAAGGACTTAGAGTGACTCAGCTGCAGCTGCAGTGTGGCCAATTTTCAGAAACGTTTTCACATATATTTTCAATTTAATTTCTCACAAGGGCAGGCAATTCCTCTTAATGAAAAGCAGAATCTGTTGATATGCAACTAATGCCCTTTTTTATACAAGCAGTGCTCCTTTATGCATAGGTGCAGACTCTGCATGCAAGTGGTGTTCCTTTGCTTTCAGGCAGCAGTTTAAATGAGGTTTACAAATTTCAAGGTTACAGTTTCAGATCTCACGAATGGCTTGCTGAAAGACTCTAAGTGGCTCACATATTTTCTTTCTCTTTATCAAAAGCACAACAACTGATTACCTCCTAGTGAAAACTGTTTGAGAAGCATTTGATCCTCTGTTTTCATCGAGGCCAAAGACCTCCTCTATTTTTTTGGAATGAGTTAGTTCTTGTTTGTGAGTGCCTGCAGGAAGTTGATATTAGGTAGAAATGTGGGCGGGTGGGGGCTGTGTGGTATGCTAGTTCAGTAATTCTTTTTAGACTGTGCAAGGAAACAGAGTGCTTGATCTGTGTCTCTAGCAGTACAAGCCCTTCCCTTAATTGTTTTTTGACTGAGCAGTTTCATTTCAGAGACCAGAACCCAGCTAAGAATAGGATGAAGACAGAGGCTATGTGATTATGTGAGATCAATATGCTGTGCAAGCAATAGGAAGTATAACTGGGCTTGTTCTTCACGGTAAGGGCTTCATTAACTGATGTATTTCAGCTTGAGGTGTGGACTGAAGTGAATCTCAAAAGATATAACGAGCCTTCTAGGCTCTCAGAGAATTAAGTAGTCTCTGAGGAAGAAGATATTGGTTTGGTAATAATTAGTCTATGAGTGAAAAGAATAACATGTTAGTAACTTTTGAAACATTCACTTGGTGAAGTTCATAGAACGCAGCTAATGTTGTAATTTTGTATTAACTTAAATAGATTATTCTAAAAATTTGACTTAATCTGTAACATGAGGGGGCGAGGGACTGTCCCATGATGGACTGGAATTACAGAAATGCACTACATGCAAATGGGATAGACCGTAACTTCCCACAGCCCTGGCAAGGTTAACTGCAGCACAGACAAAGAATGAATAAAGAGAAATGCATGTATGTCTCCATATAATTGGTGTGTATATATGGGTGTTTTTGTCTAGGTTGTAGTTTTGCACTGAGAGTACAAAAAAGGTTGCATTTTGTCAGAGGTTCCCTGAGGCCTTCAGCTAACCAGATTAATGAATATTGTATTTGCAGCCTCCATACTGCATTATATCTGGGGTGGATACTTCTTCAGAGCACTCTATTAGAGTGTGTATATAACGACACATAGGCAATCTAAACAGTAGACTAGAGGCAGGAGCATAGAAATAGGAGACCTAAGTTAATAGGGTGCAGGCAGTTGTAGCTGAATATGTTATTACTGGTAAAGGCCACATTAGATCCTAGAGTATTATTGCATAAACTGGGTGGCTAATATGATTTAACATGATTTTTCACAGGGACTCTGCTGGTTATAGTTTTGTGCACAGCTAAAATATCAATTAGCTTTGGTGCCCAGTAACCCATTGATTATTGCACAAAATGTACCGTCAAGTCAAAAAGTAAGCACACCCAATGAAATGTTTTTTCTTTTTTTAATATATGTGGAGATATCAAGATTTGATGTTCATTTAAAAAGTATGTTATAGATATATATATATATATATATATATATATATATATATATATATATATATATATATATATATATATATATATATATATACATATATATATATATACATACAGTATATATATAATGAGATAAACTTAATTAATCCCTTGGGAATAAAGGTGGTATAATATTGAAAAACATTTTCCATTTAGAAAAAGTAAGTACACACCTATATTTATGACAACATCAAATATCTAAAATTAGAATCAGGTGCAAATAATTAGAACATCATTAGAAAGGATCTTGTAGAAACTGGTCTTATTTAAACCTCAGACATTTTATTTGGTTTGCTGTTTGTTGTTGAAGTGTGTGTTATCACAATGCATAGATTGAAAGAGCTCCCCAAGACCTTCTGAAAGAAGGTTATACTGTAGCTGCCTGGGAAGGGATTTAAAAAGATATCCAAACATTTATAAATCACTAGTTCCACTATTCAAAATATGACCTACCAGTGGAGAAAATTTCTAAAAGAACATCATGACAAGACTAAAATTTCCCCCTGAACAACAACAACCAGCACTTTTGGAACAAGCAAAGACAGAAAGATACTTAACCACAGTACCAGAAGACATGTTGGTGAAAACAAAAGACAGCATTATACCAGAAAAACCTGATACCAAGTGTAAAAAAGGGTGGTGGAAATGTTATGGTTTGGGGCAGCTTTATTACATCACATTCTGGGCTGATTACCATCATAGAATCCAGAATATTTTCTTCATTGTATCAGAGGATGCTTTAGGATAATGTGAAACCATCTGTCAGAAGATTGAAGTTTAAGTGAAAGTAGACCTTGTAACATGACAATGACCCCGAACATACCAGTAAACCCATAAAGAAATGGTTGAAAAAAAGAAATGAAGTGTTCTGGAATGGCCCGGTCATAGCCTGTATTTAAATTCAATTGAGATACTTTAGAGGGATTTTAAACGGAACGTGCACACAAGACACCCCTCAAACATCTCTCAGCTAAAAGAATTCTGCATGGAAGAGTGAAAAAAACTATCTCACAGGCAATGCCAAAAACTAGTAGACAGTTAATGTAAATACCCTCTTGAGCTTGTTTCTGCCAAACAGGGTAATATCCGCTATTGGACTGCAAAATCAAATTACCACTTTTTTTTAGTTATATTGCCTTTATCTAAAGATACTGTTTAAATGAAAATAAAATCTTGAAATGTCCACATGCAGTATATTAAAAAAGAAAAAACATTTTTTTCATTGTCCCATACATTTTATGTCATTCAGTGAGCATATATTGAGTTTGGTTTAAAATGTAGATGTCTTACCTGAGTGGCTCGGAGTGTGGAAGGAGCCATTAAGGACCAGAGAGAAATAAACAGAGGAATTTTCCTCTGCACTTCCAATTTTCTTAGTGATCTAATTGCATGGAACTCATTTGTGGCACACCAGAAAAAAAAGAGTGAGAGAGAGAAAGTTAGAGAGCTGGGATGCTATTCTCAGAAAGATGTAGGGCACAGGCAAGCCAACATATGTAAAGATTGCCTAACAAAGTGTGATCATGGAACACTGAAACAAATACTGCTGTCTAAACTTAAAAGCCATTCCTAATGCTACACAGGGCTTAGAGGTGTAGTTCCCCCATTAACTGCTAAATGCCTCTACATCTCTTACCTCAAGGGTAATTTTGTGGTATGGTTCCAAGTAAGAAGAAATTCCATCCATCCATTTTCCAACCCGCTGAATCCGAACACAGGGTCACGGGGGTCTGCTGGAGCCAATCCCAGCCAACACAGGGCACAAGGCAGGGAACCAATCCTGGGCAGGGTGCCAACCCACTGCAGAAGAAGAAATTGGTTCCAAGAAAAAAATAGTTGAGTTTAGATTCACCAGTGTTTGTGTGCCAGCTTTTATCCCTCCAGATCAGAGAATTTCCAGTTCCATTGTCTCAAAACACCACTCACATCTACAGTTATTCCCAGTTTCAAATAAAAACTAACAGCCTCAGATCTGGGGTGGTGGAGGTGGTGGTGGTGGGGTTGTATCGTGATCATAACTGGGAGAATAAACGTGAAAAAAACACGCTAACTTTTACAAGTACTATAAATTTACACTGGCTGTTACAGACACAAATCAAATGTATGCTTTTATATATAATAATAACAATAAGAGCAGCTCATTACTCAAAACGGTAAACTTAAGAGGCAACCAGTATTGAACCAGCGGCCTCTTGATTACAAGTCAGCAGTTCTTACTGCTGCACCACGGAAGACTGTCATATTATACTTACACCTTTTGTGAAAGTGTTTATTTGATAGTTGGACTTCAGGCTTCACACATTATACAGTTCATGTCTACATTTTGTCATTTATTACTAAAACATGAAAAACGTTTCTGTTTTAACAATGTGTTTACATAGATCTTCATAGACACGAAACACACATGAAATGCATGTGTTCCAAATAACGATATATTATTTACTCTATACAACTCCAGGTACCTCACTCCCAGATAATCAAGGCTTGCTGGGAGAACTTTTTGCTCTTTCTGGGGCGGTGGGGGGGATGGGATAGTAGGCTGCTTGTGTTGATTGACACATTTACAAGACAAAAGATGCTGATGGAGAGGTGCGAAGGGATTTAAGGTGTGCTGGAATTACGAGTTTTTTCGTGGGCTTTAGTAATTCTAGTGTTAATGAGGCTGCTTATGGATCAGTACAATGGTAAATTAATTTAATAAATTATTTGTAAGTTAATTATTAGAGTGATGTGTTTCTTCCTTCTTTCAGGAGTCAGGGTTGACAGTTGCTGTTCTCTTGGTTTAATTTTTTATTGTGTTTTAAATTAGGGTGTTCTCTTGCCTGCAGGTGTGTTGTGGTTTATATCTGGAAACTAGACTGAATTTAAAATATTTTTATTAAACTTTGGTCATGGAAGAGGAGTTGTAAGGGGTTCAAGAGTGGATTTCTTTGTTTTTTATATAACAAAGGATTTGAAAAGTTTTGTGTGCATTTATATTGAGTTAAAAATTTGTTATTCAGCGAATGCCATTTGTTATGTTTTTGATTCACGCATATTTTTAAAGCCCTTTGTATACTTTCTCTGATCAAATTGTTTGTGTTTCGTGATATGAGCTTTCGGAAACAGTCTCCAGTTTCTAGCAATAAAAAATGTGCAATATCACTTGGTGTCTTTATTTTATACATTTACCTTTACCCTGTATTAATCTATTTATTTAATCTAAACCAGGGCTATTCAATTACAAATTCAGTTGGGCCAGATTGTCAAACCAAGAAGGTTAGCTGGGCCAGTCATTTTAGCGGCAAAGCAGCTCGTAATGACAAATTTTAAAACCAACACAAACAAATTTATTGAAAAACATAAGGTTTATTCGTTGTTTCTCTTTTAACTTTGGTCAGTTTGCAGAGCAAAAGGTGCATGCAAAAAGAGCTGAATTAACAGAATCTGAGGTAGCCCTTATTTTTTCCACTTACAAAAGAAAAAAAACTGACCTAGGCTACATATCTGACCTATCTGATCACAAAGTGCATAAAACAAAATAGTGCACAGTAGTAGGCTATTAGAAATAACATTGTTTCCTTTTGAAACAAAATAAACAACTTGCACACATTTGACCCAGGAACATCTCAAAGTGCATAAAATAAAAAGTGCACAGTATTCACAACTATAACAACACCGAGGGAACATATTTTAAATCACCATGTGTGATTAGGCATGCCTCTGTTACGCATCCCACATTATATTGATGTATTGTAGGCTACAGTTACCCTGCTGACTTAGTGGGAGAAGTGACATTTTTTGTTTTGAACGAGAGCAGTGACTTTAGGCTCGTAAGTTGTCAATGCAATTCGAAGGCATTGGTGGAGAGTATGGTCAGTCAGGGAGCAACGAGAGTTGCTTTTTATGGAGTTCATGTGTGAAAAACTTGACTCACATGTATATGTTGATCCAAACATACTGAGCATGACGATCGCTACTTTCTTAATGTTAGGGAACTGATGTGCGTTGACATCAGTCCAAAACATTGCAGGCCCATTAGTGGAAAGCTCCTGTGCCATGGTTACAGATGACTGCATGTCAACAAGTTCGAGTGTGAATTTCCCCTCGTCAGTGGAAGGGACCAGTTTCTTAGCTCTGGCGGATAAGTCCCCTTCTATTGCAACAGTGAACGGGTCTCTGGCAAAAACGGCCAACTCTGTGGGCAGATCAAGTTCATCCAATCGACCAGCAAAGTTATTTTTCAACATCGCAATGAAATCTGTCATCACATCCGTGATTTGTGCGGGGGATGAGATGCATTTGCGGAGCGTCGGAAAATGCAGCATTCGGCCTGTGCTCAAATCATTTGCGAAAAGGTCCAGTTTAACTTGGGATGCGCGCATCTGTTCCACAAGGTCGATGACAGTTTTGTCTCTGCCTTGTAGTCCCAAATTGAGATCGTTCAGGTGTTTGAATATGTCGCTCAGAAAGCAGGCATCGGCCATGAAGTTGTCGTCCAGTATGCGACTCAAGTGCGTTTCTGCCTTTTTTTGCTTGCTGCCGCGGAGGAAAGTTATGATCTCTTCTCTGAGACCGCAGAAACGCTCCAGTGCTTTGCCTTTGGACAGCCACCTCACGTCATTATGCAAAAGAAGGTCGTGGTGCTCAGCAGACATTTCTGACAGCAGCATGCGGAATAAGCGGTGTTGGAGGCTTGATGTGGAGCGAATAAAATTAATTATAGCCATAACGCTGTCCATTGTCATTTTGAGCGCCCCGCTTAGTTTTGCGCACAACACCGCCTGATGCACAATGCAGTGTAAGGAGATCAACTGAGGTGCAACAGCGGACCAACGTGCTGCCAAACCATTCACTTTCCCTGTCATGGACGGAGCCCCATCTGTCACAAGCATGCACACACGCTTCATATCCAGACCACTGTCTTTAAAAAAGGCGAAAATTTTCCCAAAGACTATATCACCAGTTGTGTGTCCTTCTAACGGCAGTAGGCCGAGCAGCTCCTCTCGGAAGCATTTGTCATCAAAAAAACGGACATATATGCACAACTGAGCAGTATCAGTTTTGTCTGTGGACTCATCTACTGCTATAGACATAGTATCAGCTTTCATCAGGTCTCCTAACAGTGTTTCATACACATCTGCAGCAAGAATTTCAACCCTACGAATGCTTGAAGTATCTGACAGGGGTACGTTTTTTATAGCAGATACCACGCTCATTTTAATTTTATCGTCATTTATCACCTCATCCACGACAGCCAGCATACAGTCCTTCACGGTTTCAGAGTCTGTGAATGGCCTTTTCTTTTTTGCCAGTATCCAGGAAACACGAAGGGATGCTGCAGTAGCTCTCTCTTGGGCTGTGAATGACCGCACCATGGTAGTACTGCTCCGGTTGTAAGATGCAATCAAACTCTACACTTTTGCAGCCCTCTCTTGAGATCCCGCTGGAAAATTGGTGCGAAAAGTGTGGTGTTTCTCAACATGATGCCTCCGCACATTGCAATCTTTAAATACTCCAATGCACTCATTACAAATTAAACACATCGGTTTGGCGTTTGGATGTGGTGGTAAAAGAAACAAGTATTTGTCAGTCCTGGCAGGGTTAAACTTACGGTTTTCATTGGCAATTTTACGTTTCAGTGTTGAGAAAGACATATTGATAGTAATCTAAGCTACTACCGGCACGCTCTGCATTGTTTGCGTGTTGCAGGCTACGTAATTTACGTAGGAATGCGCGTTTTTGGCGGGACCATAGACATAATAAATACTTTATATTTATATTAATATACTATATATTTATATTAATATAATATATATATATATATATATATATATATATATATATATATATATATATATATATATATATATATATTTATATTAATATTTATATTAAATTATATTAAATAACAATTTATGAATAATATATATTAATTTATTATCTATGGGTGGAACCACGGGCTGGGCCACTCGGAGGTTGATTCTGGGCCACATGTGGCCCGTGGGCCGCCAATTGAATAGCCCTGATCTAAACTAATCTTTTTATAAGTTGTAGGGGTGCTACAAAATTGTTTACACACCCTGTTCTCACTTTTCCCATTTAACAGCAGAAGAAGCTGGCTTTTATTTACACCGGATCATTCACTTTTTGAAACAGTCACCTTTTAGTTCTCTTCATCTGCCGAAAAAAACTTTGTTTTCCTCTGCTTTTCCCACTCCTGTCTCATCGCTCACATTTATTTATTTTTTGTTTTTCACTGTGGGATTCGCCTGCCTTTTTATTTTGTAAATACAATTTGATGCAACCTAACCCAAATCTAAATTTGGCATGACTGAAATTACAGCCTGAAGGTTAACTTTCCAGTATTGTGACACTGTTACCTTTCCTTTTATACTATATCAAACAAATATGCCCAAGATGACCTATGGCCTCTCAGGTTAAAACATTTCATTCAAAGAATTAATGTTAATTTCCATATGCCCTTGATGTAACTGGTTGATTTCATAGCAAAAATAAAATATGACTAACACCAAATTCAAACTCACTTAGCATGGACAACAGCAGAAAAAGAGCTTTAATTTTCCTGCAAATTACACAGAGGCAGGTGATGGCAATGCAGATGAAGCTGTCATGAATTATAACTTTTGAAACACTCATTTCTCAAGGAGTGTGTCACTTCACAATTATATTCTCTGGTGTAGTTAATCCAGTTTGATCTTTGTCAACAATTTTTTCAGTACTGTGTGCATCTGTTATACTGTTTTTTCAATTGTCCATGTCTATAAGCCCTTTTTAAAAAAAAAGTACATGAAATAAACTGTTTTGCTCTACTAAGGAACGTATTTCCTTAGATTACAATGACTGTGTCCAAAGTTTGAATGAGCAGTGGCTGAACAGATTTGCAGCATTGAGCCCCCCACTTGCAAATTAAACATATTTTAGTACATTGTGAAAAATGAGGAACAGCCTTTGAATTCAATATAAAGTATACAATATGTACAAAGGCACTTAAAAGCAAGGTTATTATAGTTTTGCCTTTTTGTATTAGTTATTTCTATATTTTTTCTGACCTTACTTGGAAATTCAGTTTAGTTTTAGTTTTCTTTATCATGTTTTTTTAGTTTTAATTTAGTTTTTATTTCACAAAGACATTTCTTTTATTTTTATATCTATAGGTGCAGTGGTAGTGCTGCTGCTTTGCAGTAAGGAGACTGTGGAAGATTGTGGGTTCGCTTCCCGGTTCCTCCCTGTGTGGATAGCGCTTTGAGTACTGAGAAAAGTGCTATATAAATGTAATTAATTATTATTATTATTAATTGTGGTATGGTTAAAGAGCTACTATGGAGTTTAGTTTTGTGTCAAAATCAGACAGAACTGTAGAGTTAATTGATTTGGATGTGTTAATGGAAGCTTACTACACTACATGGTTTACTATGTGGTTTTGTTTTTGTCTGATAAAAAAAGCAGAATCAAAACCAGATACTGAATATGAACAATTTTATACAATTTTTATAATTTTTAAATTATTGTTTGTCATTTATGCTGAACAAATGTGCACTGATTGTTGCCAATGAAATTTAAGTGAATTTTAAGGTTTGAGGGTTTTTTTTACTCTAAATGTCTATACCACACAACATATCTCTCTCCAAGACAATGTGCTTATAATGAATGTCTTCAATATTGCATTCAAAGATCTCCCATACTGGGCTTTTTATTTTCTACCAGCCATATTGATTCCATCTCAGGTACATACAATTTATAGACAGAATTTTTCCACCTGCAGCAGGGACGTCTTAACGGCATTATAGGCCCCCGGGCAAAGCAGAGCACTGGGGCCCCTATCTACACAACCACTCACAGGAATAAAAATGTAAATGGTTGATAAAATTAAACATATATTTATTGTATTGGTACTTTCAACAAAATCAGTGTTTATACATTAAAAATGCTATACAGCAAAGATTAATCAACATAAACGTTTGAACAATATAACATGAGCCTTGAAAAACACAAAAATTTCAACATATAAATGATACTCAATTGGTAAACCATACAGAAGGTGATGGCACAGTATCAAATTCCTATGAATTATTTATTATTAATCAAGTGTTCAACACAAACATTTGCGAAATTTCTTTGCAGAGAATTGAGTTGAAGTGACGTTAACATATACACTTTTACGTTACGTAGCATGTGAGATCCGTACACATACATGCACGTAAGGTTGCAGAGGTGAACATGATTCTAAATCAGAGGCAAATGCCAATGTCCACTTGTAACACATTAACAAATATTTCTAGTTTAGTATAGTATTTATTGACAGGAAGTCACAACAGGCATAGATTAGTATGGGGCCCCTAAGCTTGTGGGGACCCTGGGCAACTTCCCAGCGTGACCATGCGTTTAGACGGCCCTAACCTGCAGGCCTGAAAAAATATCAAAAATAGACAGCGAAAATCGATTTTACTGTGTTCTGTTAGGTGTGATCATGAAAATCATGTGGCCTTAGAAAGAACATGGCTCTTTGGCTTGAATCAGTGTGCAGACTCCACCTGGCTCTACTGAGGGAAAATAAGAAAAACAAGCATTTAGTGTTAAGGTTAGGGGAGGTGAGATTTGAATAGCCCATGCATAAGAACAGTAAGCCCTTAATGAGCAAAGCAAGAGCAAGTAATTAGTGTGTGGACAGCCACAAAACAACAGAAACAGCATCTGAGATTAGGAGCAATGTATAAATTATATAAACCTGTTTATCCAGAGCAGGAATGCGGGAACCTGGAGCCTACCCCAGCAGATTTGCATGTAAGGCAGGAAAAATACCTGATATGCAATATGCATGATATGGCTGATGTTAAGAACAAAAAGAATATGATATCTGAACTATCTATTTTGAGAGAGAGAGAGAGAGAGAAACATTGAAAAAACCTAATTCTACTACTTTGATTATTTTCACAATATCAGATATTTTGAGCTGTGAATATAAACTAAAAAAAGATAAATTAATAAATATAGAATGAATACAAAAACACATTAGTAGGTTTAGTTTTTCACCAGTTGGCACATTCTCTTCACCTACCTACCTGTAGTTCAGTAGAGACATTGCCAACTCAGGAATTTTACATGGTTTGTATCGCTTTGTTGTTAAACAACTTTTTTAAAGCAAAAGTGATTGGTCAGTAACAATATGCTGATCTTATATGATGACCGTCAGTCTCTCGATCAGTGACATTTTACTTTCAGAAAGGATTTCTCCTGTGCAAAGTGGCAGGTGAATTATTATCAACAAAAAGCAGGCACCTGAGAAATAAACTGAAACATCACTTACTTACTTACATCACTTATTTTTCTGTCCATACAGTAAAGGTTTTGTTGATCAACACATTCCGATTTCAGGTGTTTGAAGTATATCAAGCGCAAAGAAAGGCAGCACAGTAAATCGCTTTTTATTTCACATGCTTTACGTGCCCATATTCAGCTTAGTCTGTCACTGCAAATGCTTCGTAAACACCCGCTCTCCTTCACCCGCCGCCATTCGCTGGATAAATATATTAGGGAGGCTCATGGTGGATAACTTTCTGTTTTAGAGTTAACAGTTACAAGGGTTAAAGACCAATGGCAAGAACATTCATTCAAAAACTAAAAATATTTTTAGTATATTATTATTTTATTTTAGTTAGTCTTTCCAGCTACTTTAATAGTTTTGTTTAGTTTTAGTTTTTCTTTTCGGCTTTGATAATTATTTTATTTCAGTTTACGAAAATGTTTTTTTAATAATAGTTTCAGTTTTGATTGTAGTTTTCGTTAACTATAGTAACCTTGCTTAGAAGTATATTTCCATTGATATAGTTACAAAGTAAATTGTTAAATATTATTTATTATTAAAGTGATTGGACAAACATGAAATTATATCCATTAGTTGGACAGACACAGCTCTTTCTTTATTATAATAACTACCACTCGGGGCCGGCTCTACGCTGGGGCAAGAGGGGGCAATGCCCCCTTAAACAAATGTCCTGCCCCCTTAAATCAAACTTTTAGAAGTTGAGAAAGAAAATAATAGATTACCCACAAACTGAATATGGACAAGATTTACTACAGTAGCTGGAAAAGGCACAAATGAGATGATAGGTTTCACCTCTTGTTCACTCTTTCCCTCTGTGCTCTGTTTGTGCGCAGGCTCACACAGCACTCGGCAGAGATCCCCCACTCACCCTCCCCCCAGCTAAACATCCAATCACTGTTAGTATGCAAATGACCCGGTGTCAAGTTTCTCAGTAGGCAGAGCAGAGCTAAATGAGTTGTGCAACAGCGGGAGGCTTTGACGAAGCAGCAAATCTCTGTCGTCAAAATCATAGCGACTCGTGAGATAATTAACAACAACTAAAAAATACATCTATATTTGTACAGTCAATGGGGGACTAGTCCATTGTTCTTCTCACAGTTTCAGTCTGGTAAAGAAGTGTTTCTTTCCCGGTCCCTCAAGCACCACTGTGAGCCTGTCTGTCTGTCAGACTCCGACACAAAACCCTGCCCCAGCTTTCAACTCTGCACTCAACAGTTTTCTCGTTTTATATACTGATGTAATCACAGCGATTTTAGTAAAGCTTATTCACTTTCCACCCCAGCTTCCAGCAGCTCACAAAGGGAAAGTTAATGCTGTGAGATGCATCCTTTTTTCCAAGCTTTTAAAAAGTGTGGTGCTGCTCCTGCCTGTACAAATAGCAGTAGCAATGATGATGCTGCTGCTGGTACATCAGAGACAGCAGCTGGCATGTCTACTCCTGTGGCATCAACAGGCACTGCTTCTCCTGTACCTCTGTCAACAATTGCTGCCCCAAAGCAACCCGCTCAGCTACCCAGTGACTTAAATGGCAATACACCATCCCAGCCAATACTGGGTAGTTACCCCAAAGTGTATTTGGTGGTACAACATTAAGATCATTCAATCCTGCCTGGTACCGCACACAAGTTGTGTGACGCGACCATGGCTGGAGTACTCTGTTATGTGGGATGCATGCTTCTGTTTCCCCTGTCAGAAATATGGCAGCACTGTTAATGAGAGGGATGTAGTTTTTACCTTAACTGGTTTTAACAATTGGAAAGCAGCACTTGATCGAGACAAGGGGCTACAAAGGCATGTGTCCAGCCACAACCATGTGCTTGCTTCAACCATCTGGACAGCATAAAAGCAGAGAGGCCACAGGGGGGACTGTGGATTCAGTGTTGGTTGGTAAAACACAACTTGAAAAAAAACATAACTATGTCAAGAGTATTGGTAGTGCTAAGGTTTCTCTGTGTAAATGAATTTGGGCTCCGTGGGGCTGCAGACACTTTGAGACATGATGCAGCGGGTAATGATGATGACATTGCTTCAGGTATTTTTCTAAAACTGATGGAATATACCTTAGAGAAGGATGAGAAGCTAGCAAGCATTGCTAAGGGTATCCCAAAAATGCAAAATACACATCTAAGGGTATCCAAAATGAAATTATCCAAACACTGGCTGACATGGTGCTTGGAGAGGTCAGGAAAAAATATGAAAGTGCTGATTCTGCAGGGCTTTGCCTCAAAAATGATGGGACCAGGGATATGTGCAATATGGAAAATTTGTCTGTGTTTGTCAGAAATTCCATGCCAGAGGAGCATCTTATTGGGTTGCTTGACTTGCAACAATTTGATGCAGAGTACATCACCTCTAAGATACTGATACACCTTTCTGATGCTGGCTACAGTGCCGACAGAATACTTAGCTAGTGTTATGATAAGGGCTTCTGTGATGAGTGGCGTTAGAGGTGGTGTACAAGCTCTGCTCCAAAAGAGGCTTGAGAGATATGTCTCATACATCCACTGCTACAACCACCAACTGCTCTTAGTGGTTGTGCATGCCATGCAGAGCGAGCCGTGTGCAAAAAGATTTTTTAACCTATCTAGTTCACTCTACAACTTTTTTCACCACCACTATGTGCTCAATAAACATGATGCACCTTCTCTAAAAAGGCTGCTTGAGATCAGATGGACAAGCCAGATGACAAGGTGCACTGTGGACAATCAAGAACAAACCCTTAGTATCCTATCTGAGATGACAGAGGATGATGATGCTGCAGTTGACTTGTGCACCGAGGCATCAGGCCTGCTTTGCCAAATTAAGAGGCATCACATCTTTGAGATTGGAAAGTTCCTAGTGCGGGTGCTTGGTGTCTTGAAACCAGCAAATGCTATTCTACAGTCTCAGTCAGTTGATCTGTGCAGTGCTTCTGAGGTTGTTAGTGCAGCACTGGACTCCTTAAAAAACATCCGTGAGGATGACTGTTGGGGAGTGTCATCTCCTGCTGAGGATGAGTCACATCCCACAAAGAGAAGGAGAACAATGAGCAAACACCTGGGTCAAAGTGTTGTGCTCTCAACTTTGGGCCATACAGACTCTGGTGACCCTACCATTTCCCCCCATCAGTTTCTGAAAAGATCCCTGCTCAACATCCTTGACAGGGCCATTTCAGAAATGGAAACTAGATTTTCACACAAGATTATTGACCTGATGAGAGCCATATTTAGTCTTGCACCCAAAACTAGCGCATTTCTAGATCCTACCCTGTTGCACCCTTGGGCTGTGATGGCTGGCACTGTAGCAGATGTTGTAAGTCTGAAAAATGAAGTTCTTGTGGCAAAACAGATGATGTTCAAAAAATGTTCAAAGGAAACAGACCTGTCCACTGTGTGTAAACTCCTGCAGGAGTACAAGGAAGCCTTTCCTGAGTTGCATAAATTTTATGTAACAGTCCTGGTAATTGGTGTGTCTTCAGCATCGTGTGAGAGTTCCTTCTCCACTTTGTCACGGGTCCTAACCCCCTATTGCCGCACCATGTTACATAAAAGAAAGAGGAATTTGGTGATCTTGGCCCATGAGAAGTCCATAATAAATAACTTGGATATGAATGAATTTGTAAGAGTTTTTGCAAAGGGAAACAGGAGACTGTTGTTGTAGAGTGGATTGAGGAGAAAGGAGAGTGGAGCTGTTCAGTTGCAAACAAAGAGTTCAGTTGCTTGCAAAACAAACAAGCTTAAAACAAGACAAAAAGACAAAACTAGAAGAAAAAAGTTAAAATGTTCTGTTCTAAATCTGTTGTGTTGTACAAATTAGTTTGAGAATTGTAGGAAAAGACATGGTGAATTGTTTTTTTTTAATTACTATGCCAACCCTTTTTAATTTTGTTAATATTGGCAATAGTGAGAAGTGTTATTGTTGGGTTTGAATATATTTGATATAGTCCATCCAGTTAAGGTAAATGTCATGTTTTTAGTTGTTATAATCTGATGAAGAATATTTTATTTTATTTTTTGTTGTTTAATTTTTCAGTTTTCCTCCTGAGGGATTGCCACCTTATTGTGGTCAGGAGGTTTGCATGCCTCAGTGACCCTAAGAGCTACACCAGCAGAAGCTTAGCCTTCAGGTGGGACACCCAAGTTGGACAGGTCTTAGGGTAGAGGCCTGACAAAGTGCAATTACATGACAAAAACAGTTATCCAGAGCAAGCCCCACCCCCACCCCTTTCCGTCGCCACCATGTGCCCCCTTCACATTTCTTTTTTTTTTTTTATTTTATTTATTAATTTTATTGTAATCGTTCCATACAAATAGATCAATTTATAACAAAAAAAAAAAATTGAAGACAAATCAAATTCCACCCCTGAGAAGGAGAGCTTAGCCAAAGAAGAATTGCTTAGGGCTTTTTAATAAGTCAACAATAAACAAAAGAAAGGAAGAAATATATATAGGTAAATAAAAAATGGAGAAGGGAATTAAATGCGGTAATAGTTATTTCTCTTATTCTAAAATAATATTGATTAGATCCTGCCAGGTTTTAAAAAAATTCTGTACAAATCCTCTAACTGAGAATTTGTTTTTTTTTTCTAATTTCAAATAATATAAAACATCGGTTTCCCACTGACTTATCAGAGGAGAGTTAGGATTCTTCCAATTTAACAAAATAAGTCTGTGTACCAAAAGTGTAGTGGATGCAATCACCGTTTGCTTGTCCTTCTCCACTTCAAGTCCATCTGGAAGAACACCGAACACAGCTGTTAATGGGTTAGGAGGGATTGTGACCCCAAGGCTGTCTGAAAGGCACTTAAAAATTTTGGTCCAAAATGATGTTAGTTTGGTGCTTGCCCAAAACATGTGAACCAGTGAGGCAGGAGCTTGGTTGCAGCGTTCGCAGGTTGGATCTTGCCCTGGAAACATTTTGGACAGTTTTAAGCGAGACATATGAGCTCGATATATAATTTTAAGTTGAATAATTCTATGCTTTGCACATATGAAGCTTGAGTGAATTCTCTGCTTTGCTACCTTCCACTCCTTTTCTGATATATTGATTAAGAGATCTTCTTCCCAATGTCTTCTTGGGTCTTTGAAAGGTAGGGACTCTAATAAGATTTTATATAATGCGGAAATGGTGTTTAATTCCTCGAAATTGAGCAGTATTTTTTCCAGCATGGTGGAGGGTATGAGGTGAGGAAAATCGGGCAGTTTCTGTTTAACAAAATTTCTAATTTAAAGATAGTGAAAGAAATGTGTAGCTGGAAGGTTGAATTTGGAACGTAATTGTTCAAAAGATGCAAATATGTTGTCTATATAAAGATCTCTGAGCATTTTAATCCCAAAACTTTTCCAGGTATTAAAAACTCGATATGTTTGCGAGGGTTGAAAGAGGTGGTTCTCTTGCAGAGGTGCCACGGATAAAAGATTTTCCATCTTGAAATGCTTTCTAAGTTGGTTCCATATTCTGAGTGAGTAAAGCACAATTGGGTTATTAGTATATTTGCGATAACTTGCATTTATTGGCGCGCAGAGCAGGGAGTATAAAGAAGTACTACAGGATTTTACTTCTATTGTGAACCAAGCCTGTGTATGTTCATTTTTTTGTGTCCAGGTTTTTATGGCTTGTATGTTTGCTGCCCAGTAATAAAACTGAAAATTAGGTAAAGCCATGCCACCTTCTACCTGAGGTCTTTGTAGGGTCGCTCTTCGGATACGTGGGTGTTTTGAGTTCCAAATGAATGAGGTTATTGTTGAATCTAATTGCTTAAAAAATGATTTATTGATATATATTGGAATGTTTTAAAAAAAGAAGTTTAGGAAGGATATTCATCTTAACAATGTTAATTCTTCCTGCTAGAGTGAGATGAAGGGTTGACCATCTATGCAAGTCTTGCTTAATTTTTTCCATACAGACGGCAAAATTTTGTTGATAAAGAACTTTATGTTTACTTGTGATATTTACCCCTAGGTATTTAAACTGATCTGCTATGGTAAAAGGTAGGGTGTCCAATCTAATATTATATGCTTTTGAATTCACTGGAAAGAGTATACTTTTTTTCAGATTAATTCTAAGACCAGATATCTTTTGAAATTCTGTGAGTGCTGTTAAAACTGCAGGCACAGTATTTTCTGGGTCTGATATATATAAAACCATATCATCTGCATATAGAGAAATTTTCTGTTCCAGTCATTCTCTGATAATCCCTTTTATGTGATAGGAATTTTGACAGTGAACCGCCAGTGGTTCAATGGCGATTGCAAACGGCAGTGGTGACAAGGGACATCCTTGTCTGGTACCATGTTCTAGCTTAAAGTATTCTGAACAAATATTGTTAATACAAACTGAAGCTTCTGGATTGGTATACAGTAGTTTGATCCATGCACAAATATTTGGGCCAAACCCAAATTTCTCCAATACAGTGAAAAGGTAGTTCCATTCAATCATATCAAATGCTTTTTCTGCGTTTAATGATAGTAATATCTCTGGGGTGTTTGATTTTGCTGGTGAATATATAACATTAAACAAGCATCGGAGATTGGAAGATAGGTGTCGGCCTTTAATAAATCCAGTTTGATCCTGTGATATTACCAAGGGCAGCACTTTCTCCATCCTTCTAGCTAGAATTTTTGAGAGTATCTTAACATCATTATTCAGGTCTGTATGATGCACATTGTAACAAGTCCTTATTTTGTTTAGGAAAGACGGTGATTAATGCTTGACGAAATGTTTGAGGTAGTATTTGGTTGTCTCTAGCTTCTGTAAATGTTGCTAATAAGAGGGGAGCTAGCTGAGTGGAGAATTTCTTATAAAATTCTACGGGGTAACCATCAGGGCCTGCTGATTTCCCGCTTTGAAGTGACTTTATAGCATCTAGTAATTCTGTTAGCGTCAGAGGTTTATCCAGTTCCTCAGCACTTAAAGCATCTATTTGTGGTGTCTGTAATGTATCCAGAAATGCATTAGATTGTGTGTTGTCTTCTTTGAACTCAGTAGAATATAAGGATTTATAATAATCTCTAAATGCGTGCATTATATTTTTATGGTCAATGATTTCTTCTGCATTCGTGTTGGTGCATTGCGAACTTCTTGTTTGTGAATTTGTTGAGCTAAAAGCTTATTAGCTTTCTCTCCGTGTTCATAGTAATGATGTCTTGACTTATAAATAAGTTGTTCAGTTTCTTTAGTTGTTAAGATGTTGAGTTTTGTATGCAGGACCTGCCTTTTCCTGTGAAGAGCTTCACTTGGACGCCTGGCTTGTTCTTCATCTATTCTAGTAATTTCGCTTCTTTAATGTTAAAGTAGACTGCGCGTTTTGCAGCTGTTAATGGTAAGAAGTCGGGGAAAATACGAATAAGATTTTTTTCAAATATAAGCTCTTGCTTGTGTCTGAGAAGTGCCATCACATCAAGCTTACATCGTAATCGCTCGAAGCGGACAATAAAATACCTAGGTTTAAAGGTGCTTGATCTGTTTATGCGATAAGCAGCTGCTATTCTCAATGCCGAGTTTAAAATCATCTCCAATTATTTTAGAGAGTAATTCTACTGCAAATTTCACTGAGCTTGAGCTTTCTTGTTTCTCAGGTATTCCCTCAATTCTTATATTGTTTCTTCTGCACCCATCTTCCAGGGCCGCAAGTCAGTCTCCGAGTTTTTTGCATTCGGAATTCGCAGCTGTAGCTTTTTCATCGGCGTTAGACGCCAATTGTTCTGCTGTTTCAACTCGAGCCGTGAATGCCTGCTTAATGTCATCCAGCTGATCTGTAACGTCATTAATCTGGTCGGTAAGCATTTTCAGTTTGGATCTATTTTCTTCGATGTGTTCCCCTAATTTCTCCAACATGCCTTTAAAGTTCATGTCAAAACGTTTAAATAGACGCATTTCCCGGTCTTTGTTATCCTTCTTAAGCTTGTTCTTAAGCTCAATGTTCGCCTTCTTAAGCTCATTCTTGTTATCCTTCTTAAGCTCATTTATGGCCGTAGCCATAGCCGTGGCCAGTGTAGCGATCATCTCTTTCAGTTCGGACAGTTTGTTTCGGATTTCATGCTCCGCAAGTGGAAATGCAGCTCCTGTTACAGCAGGTGCTGCGGGCTCACGATGAGTAGATGAGAGCACATCCTGCTGGGCCTTTTCTAGTCTTGAATGATCCTCAGACATCGGCGATCCATCACGACCTGTATCACTTGCACCTTCGCTCCCATTTTCACTCTCGACTGGAGACGATACAATGGAGTGGGGTCCCAGGAAATCTGCGCATTCGTCTGCCTGTTCCAGGTCAGTCTCCGAGAGGCCATACCTTGCACTCAGGCCGGATGTCTGTCCAGACTTTGACGCAGCTTTAAGTTTCTTTTCTGGTTCTTTCTGACTTTTCTTCTTGTTACTCATGCTTGTATATTGTAGTGGAATTTCCTTGGTCGGGTTAAATACAGGATACCTCTAAATAATATGAAATACGTGGGAAAATAAAGCCGCTGCTAGCGGAGCTCTGCTTCAGACGTCCATCTCCTATAACGGACGAGACCAAGTCCCCCCTTCACATTTCTGTCTGCCCCCTCATATATGCCTGTCTAGCACCGGCCCAGCTCCCACTGTGTATCCGTAAAAGCAGAAGAGGTTTGGAAATGTACTGTTTCCCTGCCTTCATTGATCCATAAATGTTTACTCTGAAAATTTTGGGTTAACCAAGTGCCCATTAATTCCATTGAGGACAGAATCACTTGTGTTCAATGCTTCAAATTCTAGATGTCTGCTTGAATTTCCTATTAGATGTACTGCTGTGGGACCAGTACTCACCTTCTTTGGTTACTTCTTGGCCACTTTGTCCCTTATTCACTGACTCAGCATATGGTTAGACTTGATATGACAGTGATAGTGTTTTTGGCTGATACACCATTCCTGCATGGTTTAATCTGACACTAAATAAATTGTAATTTTAAGTATTTCTATTACCAAATAATAATGTAGATGGGAGTGAATGAGCCATCACATCCAGTGTATGCATGATGCAAAGACTGATGGGCTTCACCCTGCTGCAGTGTTATTCCTGCACTCCTGTGCTCCTTAGGTGGAGCCGTCTGCCTATTTCTCTCAGACCTCCATCCATAAGGTGTGCTCTTTTGACAACCTCAAATAACCTGATCACTCTGTAGATAAAGTTTTCCAGTTGCCTAGAAGGTCTTTAGCAATCTAGCTACAAAAGGTTCAGAAGCCATGGCAGCAGCCTCTGTGGTGGTTAAGTACTCTGAGTAGCATCCAGTGTCTCAAATGCTATTTCTGACTATATCTGAGAGTTCTGTTTGCAAGGGATGTTTGTACATATGTGTTTTGTATTAATAATTTAGCTTGGGATAAGTGTACATATTTTTGACATTTAAATTTAAGTGTGCCATATCACTATTTTGTAGCTACAGCATTTTATTACTTTATTGCTAGGAGAAAAGTGTCAATTTTGTCATAGTATTTAAAACTTTCTGGTTAATAATTAATATCTTTAAATTTCTTGGTTTGGTTTACTGTGTTAGTGTTTTGGTTCTTGTGACAGCTGAGTACTCCCAACTGGTGTGACAGGCACAAATTTTCCATTGGCATAATGACATTTTGTATGATCCAGAAGCTTAGTGAATAATGATTCATTAGTACTTTCAACTTCTTTCAAGCTGGATAACTAAAACAGTGTGGTCATACACTAATCAGAGACAGTGTGCAATGACCCTTTGATGTTAGGTGCAGCCTACTAACTGAATCCCTTATGCTTGACTTCCTGTTGTCAATGGTTGTTACAATCGCTTGTTGTCTTGACATTAGGGTACATTATCTTGTACTGTAGATTATCTTCTGCTCATACCAGCCACATACTGTATCTTCTTCTTAGTGGACAGTGGCTAAAGGAACAGTTAGTTTGTCTTTCTATAAATAATAAGTAGTATGTAATGTAGATGTCTGATAAAAATACTAAATAATAAATGAAAAAACTGTCCATTGTTGATATCCTGCTGGAACAAAAAAATGCATGATGGGTGTCCTTATTTGGCATACAATTTGGTAAGAGCTGTAATTTTCCTTCCAAATGTAGCTGCTGTTGATAATATGGATCAACTTAGCTGGTTAAGTGTGCTTGAAAAAATAAACAATTTTACAAAACAAAAAAAGACAATCTCTGGGCCAGGGTTTCCACTTACCATCACCTCAAGTATCACCAAACTATTCAACAAATAATATTCTGAAGTAATTATAGAAAGAAAAGAAGAAATGAGAAACACCTATCCACAGTAGTTGTCTTCCTATCACACACCATTTCCTATTTTCCTGTCTGTGCTTGACTCATGTTTTCCTTCCATCAGTGAACTTTTTCCCCTATCTTGACTTCACTAAGTCTGTCAAGAATTGTGCATCTAAACCCCTAGCAGGGGTTTACTTCCAGTATTTCCAGGTAAACTTCTAGAATTAAGAAGCCCAGTAAAACCCAGTGCCCCTAAATCACAGGTTGTGTTAGGTGCACTTGATTTTACTGATAGTATTGTGCATATTTTGAAATGATTATTTTTGTTCTTGTGTGGATGTTTCCTTAAATCCTCTTCTATGCATCTGTCCAGCTTCCATTTTCATGCCCACTTAATACAGATAAGGGTCATAAAAGACCAGACACTTACTTGTCCCGTATTGAAAACAAGGTAAAAGCCAACACTGCATGTGGCACCAGTTCATTGCAGGGGAATAGTTAATCAATGAAAGATTCAATATAATATTTATTTAGTGCCACACTTACATGTCTCTTATTGCTATGGGTACTTAGGAAGTCATGATGTATGGATTGCACCTGAGAACCCCATACTTAAACTGGCATCTATACATTTATGTAAGATGAATCAAATATTATTTGTGTTCAATTGTTTCTTGAAACTCATCTAGGTTGTCATTCCAGAATACTATTTATGTAATAGTGACAAAATCTCCTCACAGACCATGGAGTTTATTGACTTGAAATGCCTTACTTAACAAATATCAGCAACATGCTTTAAAAAAAGAAAACTACTGAGTCACACAAACTGCCTTAATCCGAAGTCCTCTTAAATCTCAAGATTAACATCATAAGAATGTAATGTAATTGATTTTTATAGTATCCAAACTGAGGTTTGCTTTCAAATGAAGCTTGCCATTTACGGTAATAAAACAATTATGGGATCCATTGGAGTCTTCATTTCTTAATTTTATGTCATTTTAAAGTCTATCAAGCTTTTTCAAACAAACCTATCAATTACATTGTGACATGGCAAATCCTGATAATTGTGATGGCATCATTATTTGTTTATATTTTGGGGTATCTGTTTTATTTTCAAGTGGGATGCCAAATTTATTAGGAGATATAAATTTGCAAAGATGCACACAAATAAATCTGTTTGTGGTAAAATGATGTCTGTGGCTAATTGGAGTCTTTTAAATAAATAATCGCCAGACTCGTGTCTTCAGCTGGGGGTGTGGCAGCAGGGCGAGGGAAGTTCCCATGTGCAATGCAGGAGCGGATGGCCCTACACTTAGTGCACAGGTGCAGGAGTGCCCATGACCCTAATTGGCGCTGTGAGCTGCTGATTGCCATAGCTGTGCCACATCCCCAATTTAAGAAGGGTAGTGTGTGTGTGAGAGAGGAGAAAAAGGATAGACAAAAAAAATAAAAAAGAGAAGGGAAGTAAAGAATCAAAAGGTTAAAAGGTGGAGAGAGAGACAGAGAGAGAGAGAGAGAGAGAGAGAGAGAAGGCAGGAGCAAGGGAGAGATCTGGTGCAAGTGAGCGGATGAAAGGAAGAGAAGGAAGACAGCCAGGAGGAAGTCCATTGGAGCATGTGGATGGTGCTCATGGGCTGAAGGCCACTCCAGTTGAGTGACTTTGTAGCTGGAGAAGCCAAAGCGTTGCTCAGTTTTAGCAACTTACCCGAGAGAGGCAGTATGGCTGCAGGGGAGTGAGAGGCTGAAAGAGATATTCTGCGGGTGGTGCTATGAACTACAAGAACACAAGCTTAGCAATGGGAGTTGAAGGCTTGATGAGGTGCTCTGTCAGGAGCTAGAGATAGCTACAGGGGTCCGAGCCTAGGAGCAGCAATGAAGGTGGGCTGAACTGCTGTTTAGGTGCCTCCTTGGTTGCAAGGACCTGCTCTGGATTAAGCCAAGGAGATGACTGTTTTAATAGTAGATAAATTCAGTTATAGACAGGTTGGATGGGGTGAGGTTCAGGGGAAGTATTTCTTTAGAGAGCTAAATGATAGGAATGAAGGCTAACAGATGTGCAGTGGCACATGAAAGAGACTGAGGATTTGGACAAAGAGTGAATTGGAAAGAAGGAATGCAACAGGTAAAGGCAGAAACAGCAATAGTAAGAATTAGTGAGTGAGAAACAGGTGGAAAAAAGACAAACCTTTTACATTATTTTGAACAAAAAGCAGAGGTAGGATAAATATTTATAGCAGTTTAATTTAATAAGTTCTAGATAGGTACAGAATAAATCCAGCACTTTTATACTGTATCTTATGATTTCAGCCTCATGTCTTTCTCAAATGTGAGAAATGCTGACATGTATTTCCTCCTTTTTTCTGTTTCAGATTTCGTGGTAAACTTGTGTGGAAGAAATAGGACCTTGGAATGTCATTCTTTGGCATAAACTGCATAAAAAAGAAACATCATGGTACAAAAACAGCAATGTTATAATTTTGTAATATATTTTGTGTTAAACTGTCTTAGAATACTACATAATGTACAAAATGCATAAACATTAACCAATAAAGCTCATATCACATTATCAATAAATAAAGATCAAAGGTCAAGTTCAGAATTACAAATTGTATAACACATAGTAGATACCAATGACCACATACTTGGTAACAGCAGGAAAAAGGGATGTAAAGTGATATAATGAAATCCCAGTGAAAAACTGGTTTTTGCAAAGAGTAAGAGTCTACTAGATCTAAACAAACTGGCCTCCCAGCTCCGTTCATCTTTAATTATGTAACATGGATAACAGTATAATAAGTCCAATTCTGTTATCCAACTGTAACTTAGTCACATTACGTTTTTGATGGTAAGCATAGTTCTGTAGCTATGAGTAAAGTTACTTGTCTAGAGTATGACTTGACAAGTAAGACACTATGTATATGTTCAAAAAAGGTGACAGATGCACTAAGTATATTATATAATACATAGTAAAATAAATCTGAAAATTAATGCAGCATGTGGTAAGCAAAAGATTAGAATTAACATTGATTAAGTCTAACCATTTATGAAAGTCTGAGTAATACCTGTCCATGAAGCTTTTGGGATTGTGATGTTTTCAGAAAAATACAGTGCTCAGTTTTAATACAAACACCCATTCTTATTTATTTATTTCATTAGCTGATCATCTAGTTACTAAGTTCTTGTCTAAAGTGCATTCTTTTAATGGTGTCTTGATCCTTTTTTATAATAATAATAATAATAAATGTTACTAATAAAGCAATTTTCACAACCTCTGATCCTTACTGTGATTTCAGTAAATTACTCTGTTATCTCCATGCAATGATTGTGTGGTCAGTGGAGGAAGAGATGTTTTTACATTTTTAGCAATTTGTATTATTGTAGTTGCGGTCATTTTGTAGTGGAAATATCTTCTGAATGCACTGCACCAACCGAATAGGGTTAATTGTATTCATAATAAAAACTGAACTGCCATACACTGGCACTGCAGGAAGATAAAAAACTGTATTGCTTATCTGAATTTCAAGAGAAAGCTACACATTGCCTTGATGAAGGCTACAATGCAGTTTTTAGATTTATTTTAAGCTCAGCTGAGCTATTATCCTATTACCAGTAATGGCGCACTGCACGATAACATGCAGCAAATGCACTCGATTTGAACATTCCTAGTTTTCAAACTCTTTCTCTATACATTTAGCATTCGTTTGCTCAGAGGTTGATGCGCTTGCTGCTTTCTGAGCAGCTCTTCTTTTCTCCACCCTAGCGGCCCGCTTCTTCTCTTCTTTCGCCGGCATCTTTTCGCATTAAGACTGATTAAGTTAGTATTGGTGTTGCAATTAGTACGTTTACTTTAATTTTTCAGTTAAGCTGGCACTTAAGTATTAAACCTGCCTCATGAATGATTTAAGATTAAAAAGAGGTAGGGGAAGTGATGGCGAAGGGATGAGAACAGCGCCCGTACACATGCGCCGCACGGCCACCCTGCTGGCTGCTGCTGCAATAAAATAGAATAACCTTGGAGGTCAATAATCACCCCGAATGTGAATAGTAGACATCATGTAGTATATTTGTTCCAAATTTCAGGTCAATAGTTCAAACGGTTTGCAAGCTACAGGTGATTTAAAATCCTGGACAGAGAAAGGAACAGCCTATATATAAAGATTATCAATGAAAAGGTGATGTCAGTCCAGAAACAAAGGAAGGTTTGTTTAGTTTTGTTTTAGTTTATTCTTCCTAATGCCTTCTTTACAATTCTGAATGTTTTGCAGAACTCAGTCTCATCTTGTTTAGTTGCCATTTTTGTTCAAAAAACTGCCACTTTTATTTATGTACAGTATTTAACTTGACCACCTCCTTTTTCATTATTTTTATGTAATATTTTTGTGTAGAGGAAGAGAGACATCTCCGAGCAAATGATCGAGAGTTCAACCTCACATTTCAGTATGCGGTAAGAACCAAGCTTAAATTTCAAAGATTGTGTTTCTTTCCTTGAAAAAGGAAATTTACATTCTCAGTTAAAAAGTAGTGATATCATTCATATTATTTTAAGGAAGGGGTGTTCTTGATATCATTGGAGTATTCATTTTCTAGTTTATAAAATTATATAATGGAAAATAATACTAAAAGCAACATATTTAGTCTTAGAAGTATGAGAACATGGATGTAATGCTACATTTTTTGTTAGTTATTTTAAAGAAGCTACTGCTCTTATTAACTAAAATCAAGGTTACAACAGTGCTAAATAAGCATGAAAAGTCAATTTGATTTTTGCTTGCATCTTTTAAACCTTGTATCCATCTTCACAACAAACCCTACTACTCTCCTACTGCTTTGAATGTTCACTCTAGATTGGTCAGTGATGTTCAGTCATAATATTATTGTAAGCTCTCACAAACTGACACTGAATCTACTGTCATTTATTAAACTGTCAATGTCATTACATGCCTTAGTATCTTCTGCTTGCTCTGATCTTTTAACCCTTCTGGTTCATTTCCCAAGGAGTCAAATGTTTAAACTGTCATGTTGCTTTGAAGTCTATTCTGGTGTGCTTACTAAAGCAGATGAGTTTGTTATAGGAGAGACCTGCTGGATGGGATACAAGTCCATCACAGTCACACACACATTGGCTGTTTCTGGTTTTCTCTGTTACAAATTACTGTGGACTATTTTTTTTTTACGGGCATGCTGCTGATCATAGTGTTTTATTTTCCTCTCCTATGCTCTTTAAATAAATACATAACTAGGTAGAAAAGTAAGTAAATGAATAAATATACAAATACACTTGATTGCAACGTTTGTACGTTGGATCTTGCCCTGGAAACATTTTAGACAATTTCAAACAAGACAGATGTGCTTGATATATAATTTTAATAATTGAATAATTGTATGCTTTGCACTTATGGAGCTCAAGTGAATTCTGTGCATTGCTACCTTCCACTCTTTTTCTGAAATGTTGAGTGAGAGACCCTTTTCCCACTGTACTCTTAGATTTTTGAAAGGGCGGCACTGTAAAATGGTTTTATATATTATGGAGATGCTGTCTGAGTCCTCAAGACTGATCAGTATTTTTTCCGGCATAGAGGTTGGTGGGATGTGAGGAAAGTTGGGCAGGTTTTGTTTAACAAAGTTTCTAATTTGGGATCTTGTTCACGGGTGAGGGAAGAATGGAGCGTGAGATAGGCGGATCGGTGCGGCATCCGCAGTGATGCGGGCTCTGCATCGGTCTGTCGTGGTGAAAAAGGAGCTGAGCCGAAAGGCAAGGCTCTCAATTTACCAGTCGATCTATGTTCCTACCCTAACTTATGGTCATGAGCTATGGGTGGTGACCGAAAGAACAAGATTGCGAATACAAGCGGCTGAAATGAGTTTCCTTAGCAGGGTGTCTGGGCTTTCCCTTAAAGATAGGGTGAGAAGCTCAGTCATCCGGGAGGGGCTCAGAGTAGAGCCGCTGCTCCTCCGCATCGAGAGGAGTCAGATGAGGTGGCTCGGGCATCTGATCAGGCCTGGACGCCTCCCTGGTGAGGTGTTCTGGGCACGTCTAACTGGGAGGAGGCCCCGGGGAAGACCCAGGACACGCTGGAGGGACTATGTCTCTTGGCTGGCCTGGGAACGCCTTGGGATTCCCCTGGAAGAGCTAGAAGTAGTGGCCGGGGAGAGGGAAGTCTGGGTATCTCTGCTCAAGCTGCTGCCCCTGCGACCTGATCGTGGATAAGCGGAAGAGGATGGTTGGATGGAGTTTCTAATTTGAAGGCAGTGAAAGAAATGTGTTGCTGGAAAATGAAATTTGGAGTGTAGTTGTTTGTAGGATGCAAAGACTTTGTCTATGTACAGATCTATAAGTGATTTAATCCCGAATGTTTTCCCGACATTAAAAACTGCATACGTTTGAGAGGGTGGAAAAAGGTGGAACTCGTACAGAGGTGCCACAGATAAAAGCTTCTCTATCTTAAAATACTTCCTATATTGATTCCATATTCTGAGTGAGTGAAGCACAGTTGGGTTGTTAGTATATTGGCGATGACTTGTACTTATTGGGGTACAAAGTAAGGAATATAAAGAAGTACTGCAGGATTTTATTTCTATTGTGGACCAAGCCTGTGTATGTTCATATGTTTGTGTCCATGTACAGGTTTTTATAGCTTGTATATTTGCTGCCCAGTAATAAAATTGAAAGTTAGGTAGAGCCATGCCACCTTCCACCTTAGGTCTTTGTACGGTTGCCCTTTGGATAGGTGGCTGTTTTGAATTCCAAATAAATGAGGTGATGGTTGAATCTAAATTCTTAAAAAATTATTTATTGATGTGTATTGGAATGTTTCAAAATAAAACAGAACCTTAGGAAGGATATTCATCTTAACAATATTAATTTTTCCAGCTAAAGTGAGATGAAGAGTTAACCATCTATGCAAGTCTTGCTTAATGTTTTCCATACAAATGGCAAAATTTTGTTGATAAAGAGCCTTATGTTTACTTGTGATGTTTATCCCTAGGTATTTGAACTGATCTGCGATGATAAAAGGGAAGGTGTCCAATCTAATATTGTGTGGTTGAGAATTCACTGGAAAGAGCACACTTTTATTCAAATGAATTCTGAGACCATAAATCTTTTGAAATTCTGTTAGTGCTTTTATGACTACAGGCACAGTATTTTGTGGATCTGATATATACAGTACCATATCATCTGCATATAGAGAATTTTTCTGTTCAAGTCCTTCTCTGATAATCCCCTTTATCTCATAAACATTTCGACAGTGAACTGCCAGTAGCTCAATGGCAATTGTAAAAAGCAGTGGTGACAAGGGGCATCCTTGTCTAGTGCCATGTTCTAGTTTAAAGTAGTCTGAATTAATGTTGTTAATACAACCTGAAGCTTCTGGACTGGTACAGAGTAGTTTGATCCATGCACAAATATTTAGGCCAAACCCAAATTTCTCCAATGTAGTGAAAAGGTAGTTCCATTCAACCATATCAAATGCTTTTTCTGCATCCAATGATAATAATATCTCTGGGGTGTTTGACTTTGTGGGTGAATATATTACATTAAACAGAGTATATTCGGCAAATTAGATTCGTTGATTGCCGCAACCGGCTAAAGTCATTTTTCAGTGCAATTTCAAAACACGCCGGAGCTGAGTATATTTGGTGACATACATACATACATACATACGTACATTAATTGAACTCCGCAACCGGCTAAAGTTGTTTCCCAGTGCAATTTGCCAGCACGCCGGAGCCGAGTATATTCGACGAGATACTGTAAATCATTTGGGTGTAAACTAATGAACCAACTAGAGTTATGTATGCATTTATTGACACTGTATGTAATTCAAAAGTTTATAAAATTAGCCTCTTATTTTTTGTTTCTCTGACCATTCTGATCATTCTGAACATGCTGCAATAGACGGCTTTTTGGTGAGGAGTAATTAAAAGATACAATGAATAACTTTTCCCCTGCCTGATAACTGATTTGTCATGTTACTGGATATTTCATGCTTTAACACTAGAATTACCAGAGCCTATGAAAAAACTTGTAGATCCAGCCCACTTTAAATCAGTTTGTACCTCTCCGTCAGCATCTTTTGTCCTGTAAATGTGCCGATAAAGACAAGCAGCAAGCAGCCTACTATTCCATCCCCCCACAGCTGCAAAACGTGCACAAAGTTCTCCCAGCTCATACCTTGATTGATTATCTGGGAGTGAAGTGCTGGAGTTTTAGAGTTGAAATAATAGATCGTTATTTGGAAAACATGCATTTCATGTGTTTTCCATTTCTACAGTAATTTGTGTAAACACATTATTAAAACAGAAACGTTTTCATATTTTAGTAATAAATGTTACAAAATGTAGGCATAAACTATATAATGTACGAAGCCTGAAGTCCAAAGATCAAATAAACACTTTCACAAAAAGTTCAAGGAAGATACAACAGCTTACATGGCGTATTGGTAAGATTTGCTGACTTGTAATCAAGAGTCCCCGGTGTGATCCCCAGTGCCTCCTATATTTGCCATTTTCAGTAGTGAGCTGCTCTTATCTTCTATATATATAATTCACTAAGCCGGAAGACAAGTAGCCACCCATGGAAAGCACGCCGGAAGGGGCGTGGATTCACTAAGCCGCCAACAAGTAAGACACCCATGGCGCACGCAGGAAGGAGCCACGCCCACCAACTCTAAGACCATTGGATACGACGACAACTCGCAGAGCCACGCCCACCAACTCGGACGCGACGCCTTGGAAAACATGCCGTCATTTCTGTTTGTTTGTGCCATAGTCCACATGCAGCTCTGAGCCACGTTGACTTTTCATTAGTCAACCTCAGTGGAACCTTGGTTCACACAGAGGCAGCGCCAGAGAGAGACAGAGGCACACACAGGCAGCCCGAGAGAGAGAGCCGCGCACACACAGGCAGCGCGACAGAGAGAGCCGCGCAATCCTTTAAAACTGAGGTTAAAACACAATGAAGGAAGCAGTCTTTAAAATCCAATAAGCCCTGTGCCTCTTTTTCATTAGCGTCTCACCTGCTTCACCGCCCTGCAACAGTCGAGACGCTTTCTCAGCAGCTGACCTTCTCTGTGCCTGACTCCACTACTGTCAGTTGCCTGATTAAAAATGGTGAACTCCTGCAATGTTACTATCTTGGTTGGCTTTTACATAAAGTTCGGATTTGTTCAAATGTTCCTTTTTTTCCCCCTGTGCTTAAAACTCATTTAAAAAAAAAGTGTTTATACAACTGCTGCAATGTTACAGAGAGAGAGAGGGCTCGCGTGCTTCTGAGAGACAGAGGGGGAGGGAGCTCGCGTGCTGCTGAGAGAGAGCCTGCGCGTGCATCTGAGCAAAGACAATTTCCTGTTAGATTTGCCTTTGCAATGACAATTAATAAGGCACAGGGCCAAACTTTCAAAAAGATGTGAATGTATCTGCCAAAACCAGTTTTCAGTCACGGACAGTTGTATGTTGCTCTCTCCAGAGTTCCATCTTTTCATTCACTTACTGGTATGCCTGCAGGAACACGTGCAGCGAGCGAGAGAGAGCGAGCGACACACACACGCATACAGGTGCGTGAGAGAGAGAGCGCTGGACGCATAAGAATAATAATACTTCATTACATTGATATACCGGTGTTTTCAGTATTCAAAGCGCTATCCACACAGGGAGAAACCGGGAAGTGAACCCAAAATCTTCCACAGTCTCCTTACTGCAAAACAGCAGCATTATCATTGCGCTACAAGGCAGTTAAAGAATGTACCGGCCTCGATTTTGTTTTCACTTCTGTTTACAGCGATCGGATCGTAGCGTGCATTGTTGCAATGTTACTTTTCTTGGTGGCTTATTACATTACGGATGTTTCACATGTTAATTTTTTTCCCTGTGCTTAAAAGACATTAAAAAAGTGTTTCTCAACTGTGACTCCGGAACAACTCAGTACGCAAGCTATATTAAGCGTCAGCAACGAAGACTCGCTACACCTTAATGAACAAGTGCTGAAACTTATCCCTACCGACGAAGTAACTTTCACCAGCATGGCCTCCATCGTCACAGACGATCCCGCTTTCAGTCACGAACAATTGTATGTTGCTCTCTCCAGAGGTCCATCTTTTCATTCAATCACAGTGGTATCCACAAACCCACCCCATTTGGAAACTGTGTCGTTCAGCAAGTGTTCACCCATCAATACATAATTATGCGGCGTATGTTACGCCGCGGGTTGGCTAGTTGTTAATATTATACAGTACCCACATACATTTGGTTTGCGTCCTTAACAGACATTTATAGTACTTGTGAAAGTTACCGTTTTATTTCCACTTTTATTCTCTCAGTCACAATCACGATATATACTTCTGTCCCCCCACCCAGGGATCTGATGCTGATAATTTTTATTTGAAACTGAGAATAACTGTAGATGTGAGTGGTGTTTTGAGGCAATGGAACTGAACATTCTCTGATCTGGAGTGATAAATGCTGACACACAAACGCTGGTGAATCTTCCTTCTTCGTATCTCACCGTCACTTGATTTTTTTTTATTCAGTTTTATTGAGTGTTCCTGCTCATGCTGAATTAGTATGCACCTTATGGTCTATGATGTCAGAAAAAAAAACAGACATAGGTATATATGATATTTGGAATTATCCATTTTATGACCTGTATAGTACATTTTGGAAAACATTGTGGTAGGGTGGGGAGTACAGCGTGATTTGAATTTGATGATTGCATATAGCGCTGAACATACCGCTCTGTACTATTCTTTCCTCTGCATGTCCTGGAGTACAAAAGAAACAAAATACAGCAACGTGGAGACTGGCAAGATCGGAAAAAAAAAACCACATGGTCACTGATTACACGTGCAAGATGTTATGCGAATGAATATGAATAATATGAATAATGTTGCATCCGTGCCACAATGTTTTCCGAAATGTACTATACAGGTCATAAAATAAATAATTCCAAATACCATTATATACCTATGTCTGTGTTTTTTTTTGTTTTTTTTGACATCATAGACCATAAGGTGCATACTAATTAAGCGTGAGCAGGAACACTCAATAAAACTGAATAAAAAAAGAATCAAGTGACGGTGAGATACGAAGAAGGCAGATTCACCAGTGTTTGTGTGTCAGCTTTTATCCCTCCAGATCAGAGAATGTCCAGTTCCATTGCCTCAAAACACCACTCACATCTACAGTTAATCCCAGTTTCAAATAAAAACTATCAGCGTCAGATTCCTTTTGGGGGGGGGGGGTGGTAGTATGTATCATGATCGTGACTGAGAGAATAAAAGTGAAAATAAAACGGTAACTTTCACAAGTACTATAAATGTCCACCGTCTGTTACGGACGCAAACTAAATGTATATGTGTACTGTATAATATTAACAATAAGAGAAGCTCACTACTGAAAACGGCAAATATAGGAGGCACTGGAGATCAAACCAGGGACTCTTGATTACAAGTCAGCAAATCTTACTGCTATGCAACGGACGCTTTTGTTTTATCCTTGAACCTTTTGTGAAAGTACTTATTTGATCTTTGGACTTCAGACTTCACACATTATATAGTTTATGCCAACATTTTGTCATTTACTACTAAAATATCAAAAACGTTTCTGTTTTAACTATGTGTTTACACAGATTATTGTAGAAGTGGAACACACATGAAATGCATGTGTTCCAAATAACATCTATTATTTCCACTCTAAAACTCCAGCACTTCAATCCCAGATAATCAATCAAGGCATGAGGTGGGAGAACTTCGTGCACGTTTTGCAGCTGTAGGGAGATGGAATAGCAGGCTGCTTGCTGCTTGTCTTAATCGGCACATTTACAGGACAAAAGACGCTGACAGAGAGGTGCGAACGGATTTAAGATGGGCCGGATCTACGAGGTTTTTCTTAGGCTCTGGTAATTCTAGTGTTAATAAGATGTTAAATTTCTACCACAGGTTTTGGTGCCCAATGTTAAGGCAATCCGTACTCCAGAGGGAAGTCCCAGCAGAATCTCAAAAAATGTGAAGCCAACAAGATAATTATGGCATGTCTGAAATTAGGACCAACTTGTTTCCATCTCCACGGGTCTCCCCTTGGGAGGACCCAATTGTCGGACTTGAAGCAGTTGGAGGAGGCATGTTCATTCATTCTTTTGAGGATAAAGCGTGGTCTTAGGTCAGGTTTATACTTCACATGATGCATGCTCCAGTGGACGCTACTGCTACACAAGCATTGGCACTGTTTATATTTGCATGCATACTTTACATAAATCTGTAAGATTCTACCAGATGGTAGTGCAAGATATCATCACGGTGAGAAAATGGTTGGCTTCGCTGTGTTGTGTATTGCCCGAAACATCCATTAAATTCCAAGAACATCTTGCCACGATATCTCTGAAGAGTATGTTTAATAATTACATCCATCAGTCCCAGGATGTGCCCATTCCAGCAAGCATCAGACGTGAGACAGAAACAAAATCCCTGAATGGGGCATCAGCTCATTGCAAGCTGAACAAAAGCATACACATACACTAATGTCATTTTAGCATCACCAAATCCCCAAACCTTCATGTCTTTGGGAGGAATCCGGAGCACACTTTGGAAACCCACCAGGAAAACAGGCAAATTCCAGGCAAGGAACACCAGCAACGCGACTCCCTGCAAGACAGCAGCTCTACCGCTCTGCCACCGTGCCACCCCCATATGTGTAGTTATTAACAGTATTCATTATTTAAATTAAGTTAATGATTTATCTGTAAAATATAACATACATACTTTAATGTGTTTCATCCTGAAAGTGATATAAAGTATAAATCTATGGATTCTAATTGGGATCTATTTTTTGAACATAATGGCTACAATGAGTGGAAATGTCTGCAATGTGCTTACCAACTGCAGATTCATTTTTGACTATTAAAAAAAACCTTTTTTTTAAAGGTGACTGTTTAACATCATACTCTTGGTTTATTGTATTAGGGATTATTATGCTTATCCAGGAATACTTTTTTAACAAGTATTAGCTATCTCTAATCTATCCTTTTAATCCTTATAATTATACGTGTGAGGTAACAATAGGCTTCATGGCAATAACTTCTGTGAAAATTGGAAATTAAGTTCAAAGCTGTATTATATTCAGTTAAGACTACAAAATGACAACAAAAGTTCAGAAGCAATGTCTCCATGACCGAACAGTTAACTTTGTGAGCAGGAATGTTAAAGGTCTGAATCACAAATTAAAGAGAAAGAAAGTATTCTCTCGCCTAACAGGTCTAAATGCTAAACTAGTATTTTTACAGGAGACCCACTTATTAAGCAAGGATCAGTTTTGGCTGCACAGGGAGTGGACTAGCCAAATATTCCATTCTAGCTTTACAAAGAAAACTAGAGGTGTGGGTATTCTTATACATAGAACATTCTCATTTGCAGTATCAGATGTAACTAGGGGGCTCCGCCCCCTGCTTGCTTCGCTCGCCAACCCCTGGTGTTGGGAAATTACAAAGAGCGTGATGTATGAATGAGATATAGCATAGTGTGAAGGTGTAAATGACGCATATAGGAAGCAAATAAAGTTGTCCATGTCCAAAAACGGGCTCAGAGAGGTAGATGCCAACCTTGTCCATGGTTAGTCCTTGTGATTTGTTGATGGTCATGGCAAAGGCAGTTTTAATGGGGAACTGTCGCCGTTTAAGTGTAAAAGGTAATTCCAGGTCAGAACTTGTAAGATCAATTCTAGGAATTAGAACAGTATTGTTAGCATGTGATCCTGTAAGAAGTTTTGCTTCAATAACATTGTGTGTCATGGTGTTGACGACTAAACGTGTACCATTGCATAAACCCTGTTTAGTGTTAAGGTTTCTTAATAGCATGATTATTGTTCCGTTTTTAAGGCTAAGATTGTGTTGTGGTAATCCGGCTGGGTTAATAGTGTTCAGATATTCTAAGGGGAAATTAAGATGGTCATTGTCGTCATCAGAGTCAACTTTGTCAGAGCTTAGAAAGAGCTGTGCCTCTCCAGGAAGTAATGAAATGACCTGGTTATTAATGTGATCAACATTAATATTTTTTGGACATAATATAGTTCGTTGTGTTAAAAGGGGTATTTGGTGTAATGAGATTGCTGTTCCAAATATCTCCGTAACTAAGTTGTCGCAGATAAAGGGTTGAGGAATTGTAATAATATCTGGGTGAAGTCCATCTGTATTGGTGAGTGTACCATCTCCCAGTTGTAATAACCAATTGTTATATTCGGGATCTGGACATTGCATGTTTTGTACCAACTGTATCTTTTGAAAGCAATGCCAATTGTCTGCGTATTTTAAGGTGGACTGAACAATAGCTGAGCGCATGGCATGTGGAACAATAGCTAAGCACTGTCTAAAATCTCCTCCTAATAAAAGTACCTTTCCTCCAAAGGGAATATTATTATTCATCAACGTTTGTAGAAGTTTATCAGTGGTGTTGAGTAAGTGACTGGATGCCATTAGATGCAAAAGCAAATGAACTATTGTAGGATCTAATGCAGTTCATAAAGTTTTTACTTTCAGGTACTTCGTTAGTTAGAAGCTTCTGTAGATATGCAGGATATGAATGTAAAGGAGGCAGTCTAATTTGACCCTTTTGACAACAACGTGTAAATTCATTACTTGTATTGCCAGTTGTTTCTTCAGGGAAGTTAAGTGAATGACAATGATTGCAAATGACATTCATTAATCCCAATAAATTTTCATGAATAGTGGACTCATTATTGAACACGCTGTCAGCTAACTGGCGCAATCGTTTAGCAGGTGTCTGTCGTTGATGTCCTTGACGTGTATCTTATGTGCAGGATTTGGGACGTGCTATTCTGGAGCTGTAATCGATTTGCCTGTGCTGTGTGAGAAGCCCGTTGCAGTTTACGGCGTTCATTGTTTGTATTGAGCCTTGCCCGTTTTTGTATGTCTGTTAGCCGAGCTTTCTCTTTTTGGAGCCTCGCCTGCTTGTTTTCCGGCATTTCAGATGCGCGTTGTAGACGTCTGCGTTTATTTATTTTGTCCCCTCGCTGCCGTTTTTGTATCTCTGAGACTCGAGGTGTTTTGTTTTGAACCCTTGCCTGTTTCGATGCAGCACTTTGAGACGCGCGCTGCATGCGTCTACGTTCATTGTGTCTGTCCATCTGTGCTCGTTTCTGTAACTGTGTTAGTTGAGCTTTGCGTTTTTGGAGCCGAGAAATTTTTCTTCCGGGGTTTCAGAAGCGCGTTGTAGGCGCCGACGTGTATTGTTTTTTTTCATGCGAGTTCGTGTGTTTGGTCCCGTCACTCGAGCCGTATCGTTTTGTACCCGTGATCGTGAATTCATGACTTGTTTGTTCTTCAGCGTTAGAAATATGTATAAGTAATAAGGAGGATCGAACTCACTGTTAATATGGAGCCTTTTCTGTGGTTGAACGGTTAATAGTGCATCAGTGTAATGAGATAGACCTATGCTGCATAATTTGAACGTGTTCAGATGACGTATGTTTAATAGGGACGGTTCGTTCAGTAATGGGGCTTTGTGTCTCATTTCTTATTTATGTTAGTGTGGTCGTGGGTCTGAATCCTCCTTTTTGTGTATGTTTCGTGTGCTATGTCCGTAGTCTGTCCCGTTTCGTGTCCAATGGGTTTGTGTGGCGCTCGCGTCTGACTTCTTTTTTTTTGTGTGCTAGGGGCGCGTTGCCTCACTTTTTTTTATCTCTGTTAGTGGAGGGGGTGTTTGTGTGTCGTGGGTCTGAATCCTCTTTTTTGTGTGCGTACCGTTTCATGTGCTATGTGGCGCTTGCGTCTGACTCCTTTCTTTTTGGTGTTCTAGGGGCGTGGCGCCTCATTTCTTATTTTACATTGCTTTCCATCCGGTTTCCGTTGCTTGGAAGGGGGGTTTTGTGGGAGCGCCTGCGCAGTACGTCTTTTGCGTCCACGGCCCATGTCCGGATGTCCCTGCGTCCATCCGGTTTACCATTCTTGTTTAGTAATATGGATATCTGATCTTGAAGGGAGAAATGTAATTGTCAGGAGTAATTTATTTAATTGTAAAGTGATTTTGATAAATATCTATGCACCCAATGTAGATGATAAGGACTTCATTCAAAATGTATTTGCATCCATTCCCAATGTGAACACTCATAAAATTATAATGGCTGGGGGCTTTGTGTTTTAAATCCAGACCTAGACAAGTCTTCTGCCACAGGAGCATTGACAGCTAACACTGCAAAGACAATTACACAGTTTGTAACTGATCACAACTTATCAGACCTCTGGAGATTTCTAAACTCAAACTCAAGAGCATATTCCTCCTACTCACCAGTGCATCATTGCTACTCAAGAATTGATTATTTCTTTGTATATAACAATTTTATTGCCTGTGATTAAATCTTGTAAGTACGACGCTATTGTTATCTCTGATCATGCCCCTTTGATCTTGGAGCTAAAATCATAATGCCCCATATACTCATCTAGCAGATGGTGTCTAAATCCACTTTTATCAGCAGACGAGAACTGTACAAAATTTATATCCAAACAAATCATTTTTTTTAAGACAAATACATCCTCAAAGGTTTCTGCAGGAATTCTCTGGGAAACCCTGAAGGCCTTCTTAAGAGGACAGATTATCTCCTATCTTTCCCACAGAAATAAATTTGAAACCAAGACGATATCAGAGCTAATCAGTGAAATTCCTAGAATAGATCAAGAACATGCCAGATGTCCAAGTGAGGCACTTCATAGGAAAAGACAGGCTCTGCATTCAGAACTCAACCTCTTAACAACTAAAGAAACTGAACAACTCATTTTTAAATCAAGACATCATTACTATGAACATGGAGAGAAAGCTAATAAGATCTTAGCTCAACAAATCCACAAGCAGGAAGTTCGCAATGCAATCCCAGCAATCACTAATACAGACAGAGAAAAAGTCAAAATAAAAATATGATGCACACATTTAGAGACTACTATCCATATTACTAACCGAGAATGCTAAACCGGATGATGGACGCAGGCACATCCGGCAATGGGCCGTAGCTGCAAAAAGACGTACTGCGCAGGCGCAAAAAGAGTCCGCGAGAGTCGGCTGAGGAGCCGAGAAAGGCGGACAAAAGAGGGCGAGAGAGGCGGATGAGGGGCCGCGAGAGGCGGACAAGACCACAGAAAAAAGGAGTGAGCACAGGAAAAATGGAGAAATGAGGCGCAAAGAGCACCGAAAAAAGGAAAAGGCACATAAAAAAGTATTCAAACGCAAGCAAAGCACGAAACACATTGCACACGAAACTAGACCCAAAAAAAAAAGAAAAAAAAAAGAGGCTCGCGCACAACAGCAAGGCACCCTCCCCCCACCCCCCCCCCTACAGGCACCGGATGGGACACACACCAAGAGGGGGATTCAACAAGCCCATGGAACACAAAAAAAAGAACACAAAACCACCCCACAGACCCTACAAGCAACGGACGGGACACACACAAAGAGGGGGATTCAAACAAGACACAGGAACACAAAAAGAAAGAAGACGCTCGCGCAACAACAATCCTCACCCCCCCCCCCCCCACACACACACATCCCTAAGAAGTGACACCCAAAGCCACATATTCTAAAGTGAACGTCAACACCTTCACACTAGACAGCATAGGTGGATCTCCTTACAATAAAGCACTATTAACCGTTCAACTGCAGAAAAGGAAACATATTAACAGTGACTGCGATCCTCCTTATTACTTATCCATATTTCGCATGCTGAGAAAGAAACAAGTCATGAATACACGGTCACGGGTACAAAACGAAAAGGAAATGATAACAGGAACAAACACACGAACACGAAAGAAACAACAAAATAGACGGCTATGCAGCATAGGTGGATCTCATTACAATAAGGCACAATTAACCATTCAACCGCAGAAAAGGCTCCATATTAACAGTGAGTGCAATACTCCTTATTACTTATCCATATTTCTAAAAGAAAAAATGTCTCGACTCCAAAAACGCAAAGCTCAACTAAAGCTTCTAACTAACGATGTACCTAAAAGTAAAAACTTTATGAACTGCATTAGATCCTACAATAGTTCATTTGCTTTTGCATATACCGGAGTAAATATCAGGCCACCAAAAGGCAATGGACCATACTGCTTTCGCATATGTGCACAAATACTGCATCGCATTGGAACAGTGCACCCTGAAACAAATCAACAACGCAAATATGCACAAATCTACATCCTAGATCCACATTACGCAATCTATCAATCAAAGTGCTGCATCGCAACAGGCACAGATTCAAAACGAAACACCTCCCGTCTCAGACATACGTTAATGGCAGCGAAGGCTACAACGGGCTTCTCACACAGCACAGACAAATCGATTGCAGCTCCAAAACAACACGTCCCAAATACTACACATGCAACAACGCGCCTCTCAAACGGCACAAGGAAAACATACACCAGGAAAATTCATTCGGATTAATGAATGTCATTTGCAATCATTGTCATTCAGTTCACTTCCCTGAAGAAACAACTGGCAATACAAGTTATACATTTACACGTTGTTGTCAAAAGGGTCAAATTAGACTGCCTTCTTTACATTCATATACTGAATATCTACAGAAGCTTATAACTGACGATGTACCTGAAAGTTAAATCTTTATCAACTGCATTAGATCCTACAAATCGGTATCCACTATGAACATTAACGGTGGCACTGCACGTGACATCCGTCTTGAAAAAATGTTGTTTATTGATGAATGTTCAATGACATGAAGTCACTTACTCAACACCATTCATAAACTTCTACAAACGTTTATGAATAATAATATTCGATTTGGAGGAAAGGTACTTTTATGAGGAGGAGATTTTAGACAGTGATTAGCTATTCTTCCAGATGCCATGCACTCAGCTATTGTTCAGTGCACCTTAAAATACGCAGACAATTGGCATTACTTTCAAAAGATACAGTTAGTAAAAAAGATACGATGTCCAGAACCAGATCATAACAATTGCTTATTACAACTGAGAGATGGTACACTCACCAATACAGATGGACTTCAGCCACATATTATTACAATTCCTCAAGCCTTTATCTGCGACGACTTAGTTACAGAGACATTTGGAACAGCAATCTCATTAGACCAAATGCCCCTTTTAACACAACGCACTATATTATGTCCAAAAAATATTAATGTGGAAAACATAAATACCCAAGTCATTCCATTACTTCCTGGAGAGACACAACTCTTTCTAAGCTCTGACAAACTTGACTCTGATCACAACAATAACCATCTTAAATGACCTTACAAGTTCTGAGCTGGAATTACCTTTTACACTTAAACGGCGTGTACAAAGACATTTTCAAATAAACCTTAGTAAGTCCTTATATTCTACTAAGTTTAAAGAAGACAAGACACAATCTAAGGCATTTCTGGATGCATTACAGATACCACAAACAGATACTCTCAGTGCTGAGGAATTGGATAAACCTCTGGCACTATCAGAATTACTAGATGATATAAACTCACTTCAGAGTGGGAAATCAGCAGGCCCTAATGGCTACCCTGCCGAATTTTATAACAAATTCTCAACCCAGCTAGCACCCCTTTTATTAGCAACATTTACAGAAGCTAGAGACAATAAAATTCTACCTCAAACTTTTTGCCAAGCCTCAATTACTGTCTTTCTTAAACAAAACAGGAACTTATAAGGGGGCTTTGCCCCCTGCTCGCTTCGCTCACCTACCCCCGGCGTTTTGAACCCGTGCCCGCTGGGCAGCCGTAGTTTCAGACGCGCGTTGTAGGAGCTTGCGTTGTTTTGAACCCGTGCTTGCCCTGCTTCTGCGGTTTGAGACGCGTGTTGTAGGCGTATATCCGTCAGTCGAGCTCGTTCGGTTTGAACCCGTGCCTGCTTTGCCTCCGCAGTTTCAGACAGTGGGTCGCGTTCGGCGTTTTGTACGATCCAAAGCAGCACATTATTCCTAACTTCACTCCGCAGTAGTGCCACGCACAATATGGCGGTGACGCCTGCGCCTTCACCACGCAGTAGTGCCACTCACAATATGGTGGCGACGCCTGCGCCTTTCGTATTATGTCGGGTTATACCATGCTGTGTAGGCGCCTTTGCCTTTCGTACTTTCCCGCACCTTCTGACGCGCGATGTAGGCACCTGCACCTTCCGGGTCTTCCTCCGCTGTGTGGTGTGGACGTTTAACTGTCGTTTTTTCTGCTTTTATATTCTGTATCTCGCTGTGCATGTGTTTCGTGCCTAGGTTTTTTTGAAGCTGTTGCATTCCAGTTTTCATCATCTGTAACCTGCTCTCCATGTGTTTGGCCCTGTTCTTTAACCTCTTTATGACGTTTTACTTTGTTTTCTACTCTGTCTTTTATTTCTGACCTCGCTTTATCCTGCTTTTGTTTCAATGACACCTGGTCTGTGGTGATTATATTCTCCCTTTTACGAGGCATGTCAGACGGTTCGTAGTCTCTCCTGTTTCGCTCTGGGGCGGGGGGGCTTTGTGTGGCGCCTGCGCACGTTCGTAGTCTCTCCCGTTTCACTCTGGGGAGGGGGGCTTTGAGTGGCGGCTGCGCACTATGTCTCTTGCGTCCACGGGCAGGTCCCTGCGTCCATATCCGGTTTACCATTCTCGGTTAGTAATATGGATTACAATGTGCATCATACAGACCAATTTCATGCTATGTTAAGATACTCTCCAAAGTCCTAGCTAGAAGGATTGAGAAAGTGCTTCCTTCAGTAATATCACAAGATCAAACTGGATTTATTAACCCTTAAACTGCCACATACTTGGGGGTTATTGCACCCCTGGATGTCAAATACTGCTGCACTTTTTAAGTAAACATCACAATTCACAAAGAAAATGTGCAATTTTAATGGAACACATTTTTTTCATGCAAAGAGTGTCACAATTACTGCAAAACTGATCATTTTACACATGCCAATGAACTGTAAAAACTATTAAAAAAAACTACTGTAACAATCTATTATTAAATGTATAAGGTGCAACTGACGCCATTGATGAAATTCAGTAAATCACTGAGCCAACTGCGCTTGAACTGTCCGCATGCAAGCACACAGATACGCAAGCACACAGAGGTAAGCGCTGATGCTTGCAGGCTAGTCTAGTGCAGCAGCTGAATCCCAGGGACAATAATGCTGCAGTTCTGCCAGGGCAGGCAGTGGTCATGAGCTGGCTGCTCAACGAATATATGGCACTGACTGATCACCTCCAGTGTGCTGTCAAATTGCTCTGGTAAGCAACTATAACCAGTTGCAGCATTCAATGAATATACAGTATATAAAATAAAAGTATGTTATATTATATTCTGGTTCTTCTTATACATTTGAGTTGTGCCACCACCTTTGAAATTTCTGTGCATATAACAACTGTCCATTCTCATTGTTTATAGGACATCTGCTGATTTCTTAGTCATCTCTTAGTCATTTTTCAGTACCTTTTATATATTACACCATCCTTTCTTCTGGTACATTCTTTATTAACTTGACCATCTCAGTATTTCCTAAACCAATTCTAATATTTCAGTGTACATTTTGTTCACTTGACTTTTTTTGGTTTCCTGGTGTGCATGAACAGGTTTCTGACATTTATTAACCCTTTATGCTATTTCTTTAAGATGAATGCTATGTTACCCTAAAATTACTCTTCCACATAATCAAGTACACCTATAGTACAGTGTAAAACTACAAAGCAGGGCACAATGTAGTAGTGACAAAAAAGGAACTGCAAATGTTAAGAAGAGCTATTCATGTCAAGTATGCTGAAGGATATCATTAAAATAGAAATAATAAAGCTAATACTAATACATTCTGTTGATGAAATTGTAGTCTCACTGAATAGTGGAGACTGTTGAAATAATTAAAATGCCAGGGGAAGGGTGGGTTTTCTGTTTAGATGTCAGAAGACAGAAACATCCATCCATCTTCCAAACTCATTTTATTCTGAGGAGTGTTGCATGGAAATTGTAGCTTATCCCAGTAAGCATAGGGAGCAAGGCAGGAACAATCCCTGGACAGGGCACCAGACCAATGCAGGGTGAACACGCAGAGATATGCACATCCTTCACTAGTGTCAATTTAGCATCACCAATCCACCTAACCTGTCATTGGACTATAGGAGGAAACAGGAGCACCTGGAGGAAACCCACATGGTCCTGTGGAGTACATGCAAATGCTACACAGGGATGATCCAGCATATAAACCTCAGCCCCCTTGTTGCAAGGCAGCAGCACTACCACTGTGCTACCCATGCAGAAACATTGCAAATAAAAAACAAACAAGTAGAAAAAAAGCTGTTGAAATAATAATGGGACTTACACCACTTACTCATGAACATCCCTTCATTAATGTTACAGCTTCATAATTAATTTAAGGGGGTAGTGTAACTGGTGGAGTTAGTATCCAGACCCAGCACATAATATGGAGAAATTATATTGGTGATATACTGTATGTTTTTGGAATGCACATACAGAACATACTGTCCTATATAAAGAAAGCATTCGGACCCCTGAATTTTGTTATGTTGCAGCCTTGTAGTAAAATTATCCATCCATCCATCGTCCACTGCTTATCTGAAGTCAGGTCGCAGGGGCAGCAGCCTAAAGCAGGGAAGCCCAGACATCCCTCTCCCCGGCCACCTCCTCCAGCTCCTCTGGGGGGACCCCGAGGCATTCCCAGGCCAGCCGGGAGATATAATCCCTCCAGCATGTCCTGGGTCTGCCCTGTGGCCTTCTCCCAGTGGGACATGCCCGGAACACCCACCTAGGTCAGGAGGCATCCAGGGGGTATCCTGACCAGATGCCCGAACCACCTCAGCTGACTCCTCTCAAAGTGGAGGAGCAGCGACTCTACTCCGAGTCTCTCTCAGATAACTGAACTCCTCACCCTATCTCTAAGGGAAAGTCCAGCCGCCCTGCGGCGAAAACTCATTTTGGCCGCTTGTATCCGCGATCTTGATCTTTCGGTCACTAACCCAAAGCTCATGGCCATAGGTGAGGGTAGGAACGTAGATCGACTGGTAAATCGACAGCCTCGCCTTTTGGCTCAGCTCTCTCTTCACCACGACAGACCGTTGCAGAGCCCGCATTACTGCGAATGCCACACCGATCCGTCTGTCAACCTCCTGCTCCATTCTTTCCTCACTCGTGAACAAGACCCCGAGATACTTGAACTCCTCCACTTGAGGCAGTAATGTGTTCCTAACCCAGAGAGAGCATTCCACCCTTTTCCAGCAGAGAACCATGGACTCGGATTTAGAGGTGTTGACTCTCATCCCCGCCGCTTCACACTCGGCTGCAAACCGCTCTAGTGAGAGCTGGAGGTCACTGTCCGATGAAGGCATCAGAACCACGTCATCCGCAAATAGCAGAGACAAGATTCTGAGGTCACCGAACCAGACCCCCCTCCGCTCCTTGGCTGCGCCTAGAAATTCGGTCCATAAAACATATGAACAGAATCTGTGACAAAGGGCAGCCCTGGCAGAGTCCAACCTCAACAGGAAACGAGTTTGACTTATTACCGGCAATGCGGACCAAGCTCCTGCTCCTCCTGTACAGGGAATGAATGGCTTGTAACAATGAACCTTGTACCCCATACTCTTGGAGCATACCCTACAGGATGCTTCGAGTGACACGGTCGAATGCCTTCTCCAAATCCACAAAACACATGTGGACTGGTTGGGCAAACTCCCATGCCCCCTCCAGGATCCTGGCCAGGATGTAGAGCTGGTCCAGTGTTCCACGGCCGGGACAGAATTCGCATTGTTCCTCTTGAATCCGAGATTCGACTGTTGACCGAACTGTCTTCTCCAGCACCCCTGAATAGACCTTACCGGGAAGGCTGAGGAGTGTGATCCCCCCATAGTTGGAACACATCCTCTGGTCATCCTTCTTAAAATGAGGGACCACCGCCCAGGTTTGTCAATCCAGAGGCACTCCCCCCGATGTCCATGTGATGCTGCAGAGACGTGTCAACCAGGACAGCCCCACAACATCCAGAGCCTTGAGGAACCCAGGGTGGACCTCGTCCAACCCAGGGGCCCCGCCACTTTAGAGTTTTTTAACTACCTCAGTGACCTCGGCCCCTGATATGGACGGGCCGACCCCCCCCCCCCCCCCCGGAGTCCTCCAGCTCTGCTTCCTCTAAGGAAGACATGCTGGTGGGATTGAAAAGGTCCTCAAAGTATTCCTTCCACCGGTCAATAACGTCTACTGTTGAAGTCAGCAGGGCCCTAGCCTTTCACCCACAGCAACTCCAGAGTGGAAAAAAGTCCAGCCTCTCTCAAGAGGAATGGTTCCAGAGCCCAGACTGTGCGTAGAGGTGAGCCCGACTATATCTAGACGGTATCTCTCAACCTCTCGCACCAGTTCAGGCTCCTTCCCTGCCAGAGAGGTAACATTCCATGTCCTAAGAGCCAGTTTCGGTAACCGAGGGTCGGAACGCCAGGGCTCCCGCCTTTGGCCACAACCCATATCACATTGCACCCGATCCCTATGGCCTCTCTTGCAGGTGGCGAGCCCACAAGAGAGCAGAACCACGTTGCTCCTTTGGGCTGAGCCTGGCTGGACCCCGTGGTCAAAGGTCCAGCCACCAGGCGCTTGCCAGTGAGCCCCTTCCCCGGGCCTGGCTCTAGGATGGGGCCCCAGGTACCCTTTTTCCGGGCAAGGGAAACACCGATCCTTGATTTAAATCCATGTTGGGTCTCAGGATCGAGTTATTCTGGATCTTCACCTCAGACCTGTTTGCCCTGGGAAACCCTACCAGGAGCATGTAGCTCCCGACAACATAGCTCTGAGGATCACTAGACCGTGCAAGCCCTTCTGCCACGGCAAGGCCTCGATCCAAGAAGGGATACAGGATAGTAAAATTATATAATTACATTTTCCCAAATATCAAGCAACACTCAATACCCCAAAACAACAAAGCAAAAACAGAATTTTAGGAATTTTTGCAAATGTTATTTAGACCTTTTGCTATAACATTTGAAATTTTGCTCAGATGCATCCCATTCTATTGATCATCATTGAAGTCTGAGACAGGATTGTGTTGAGGCACAGAATTGGGGAAGGCTACAAAAATTCCTGCAGCATTGAAGGTATTCCTAAATTCCTGCAGCATTGAACAGCGCAGTTGCATTCAGAATTTTTAAAGGGAAGAAGTTAGGAACATCACGACTCTTCCTATACCTGGCAACCTGTCCAAACTGAGCAATCGTAGGAGAAGGGACATGGTAAGAGTCGACCAAGAACCCAATGGTCACTCTGGCTGAGCCGCAGAGATCCTGTGTGGAAATGAGAGAAACCTCCAGAAGGATAAAAAACATTCCATCAATCTGCATGTTATAACAAAGTGGCCAGACAGAAGTCTCTCCTCAGTAAAAGACATATGGAAGAAACAGAATTATCTGGTCTGGTGAAACCAAAATTATTGTCCTGGCTGGAGGAAACTAGGCACCGTTAATCACCTGTGCAATACCATTCTAATAAAATAGTTGTCCACTGACTGTCTCCATCTGACCTAACAGAATTTAAGGGGGTCAGTAGAGAAGAATGAGATACTGTTCTGAAATCCAGGTGTGCATGATTGTTGTATCATACCTAAGAAGTCTCCAGGCTACAATTACTGCCAGAGGGGCTTCAACTAAGTATTGAGTAAAAGGTCTGAATTCTTGTGTCAATGGGATATTTCAATTTTTCTTTCTCAAATCTGCAAAAAATTGTAAAATTTTCTATTCTGTTTTTCATTCTAGGATATTATGTGTTGTTTGATGTGGGGAAAAATTAATTTAAATGATTTTAGCAAAAGACTTCAAAATAGAAAAATGTAAAAATAGTGAAGGGGTCTGAATATTTTCTGAATACACTGTATTTTTTCCTGTGGTTATATGGTGAATTGCAGGCGCATAATTTGGTAACTAATGTAATTTCTTCAGTCTGTTAATGTTGGTGACCCTCCCTGAAAAATATTGTAGTGCAGCATTGTCATGCTATATAGGTGACTCTAAATTTGTACGAATGTGAAAGCATCCAGATATAAACCTTCTTTTTCATTTTTATATTATTTACAGAAAGTATTATAATGTTAGTGATTGGAAATTGTAGGTGGAAAGTGTCCCTTAAGTGAACTTCTTTCTTTCTTCTATTTCTCCTCCCAGAACTAATGTGATAATGTTTGTGACTCAGCTTCCTGATATATCTTTGTGCTTTGTACTATGCAATCGTTTGTGACTCAGCTTCCTGATATATCTTTGTGCTTTGTAATATGCAATCATTCTAATATGACACATTTCATTAAACGGTTGACACTGCTTGTCAATAAGAATTACTGAGGACCTTCAAGGGATACCCCCATCATATCTGTAACACCTAGTGTGTTACTGTATCTTGTGAAATGAAATTACAGTGTAAATGAATAAAATGAATAAAATTAATATCACAGAAATTTTAAATACATGCAGAACACTGAGGTAAATAAAAATTTTTGTAAAAAAAAAAAAAATCTCCCTTTCCTAATACTTTTCTGAATATATTGGACTCTGATTTATTATCTTATTATTATTAATGTAGACCAAGCTGTAGGAATCATTTACTTTTATCCACTTCTCAGACATATTATACACACTAACAAAATTCACAAGACGCTAATCTAGCTCATCGTAAAATTTGTTTAATTTACCAGCTGATCTTCCTCTTTTCACATCTGATCAGTCAATTTCATCTTTATAGAACATAATTTCACATTTTCTTTAGAATGCAGGAATTAAGCAGATAAATACTGTAATATTTAAAAGACATGTTTAATTCATCATGGACATTTTAGGCTTTTAAAATGTCTGAAATGTCTTTTCTTGCTCTTTGAGGTTTGGTTGGCCTTTTACAATCATTTGCTTCATTTGTTAACTTCCTAATTTAGGAAGACTTGAGGGTAGCAGATATCTCATTGTGTAATAATGGTGATCGGCTGATTCAAGTAACTATAGGACAGTAAGCTTCACAGGTAAACTAACAGAAGGAATTATTAAGCAAAAATCAAGCAGCATGGCATGTAGGTTGGCTTTAGTAAGAAAATAATCAGCAAGCTAGTTAAGACTGCAGATGATACCAAACTGGGTGGATGTGCAGATAATGTAGAATCAGGAAATTGTTACAGAGGGCACTGGACAGCATACAGACTTGGTCATATTCGGGGCAGATGAAATAAATGTATGGCATTACTCATAGGAGGTAGAAATGTTAGATGTGAATTAATGTCGCAATAGAAAAGTACTGCCTTTTTAAAACAGTTCTATACCAGCTAGGGATGGGGTTGTTAGTGTTTTTACAGTTAACTGCACAGTGAAGATTATGCAGCCTTTCACCTTCTATAAAAATGAATATAAAATAATACCACGGTGGCGCAGTGGGTAGCGCTGCTGCCTCGCAGTTGGGTGATCTGGGGACCTGGGTTCGCTTCCCGGGTCCTTACTGCGTGGAGTTTGCATGTTCTCCCCGTGTCTGCGTGGGTTTCCTCCGGGCGCTCCGGTTTCCTCCCACAGTCCAAAGACATGCAGGTTAGGTGGATTGGCGATTCTAAATTGGCCCTAGTGTGTGCTTGGTGTGTGGGTGTGTTTGTGTGTGTCCTGCGGTGCGTTGGCACCCTGCCCAGGATTGTTTCCTGCCTTGTGCCCTGTGTTGGCTGGGATTGGCTCCAGCAGACCCCCGTGACCCTGTGTTCGGATTCAGCGGGTTGGAAAATGGATGGATAAAATAATACCTGGTTAAACTATTCCTATGCAAATTGCCATGTCAATAAAATTCTTACATTTAAGAGATTCGGATGGGACTAAAATTACAGAGGTCCTCTAGTGATATTTACTTTACCCCACCTCCTGGCATAAAACTAATCTCATCAATATAATTGTAAAGATTCAGCAAATGGGGGAAACAAATCTATACAAAGAATTCAAGCGAAGGTAATCTGTAGTTCATTGTTGTTTTAACTTGCTTCATTTAAAAACATGTACACCTGTCTTCGTTTTCACCTTTCATCCACTCTACCCCATTGCTTTTCATCACTGAAAATGAAGACTTTGAAAAATGCTCTCCATACCAGGATAGTTTTGTAAATGCAGCATTAGTTTTGTGGTGTGGATGAGCAAAAGCAGAGTTTTCCTTAAACAATACTCTAATCACACTCTGACTGGTATGTGCTTATTTTGAAGTCCTTCCCTGTTTAGATTCTACTCATTACAACCTTTCATTCACTGATAGGGCATCTTTCACTTAATCTGCTCAGTAAGGAAAAGCACATTACACAGCACAATTAATAACAAGATGCTCAATGAATTGGATGGGTATGGAATGCAGCCAAGCTCACAATATTACAGGACAGAGAGAGAGACACAAAAGCACAACACAGTAGAGCAGAGATATAGACTGTGGTCACGTGAGGTATGACACATAATCCAAAATAATTGTTTAGGCACCAGCCAAGTCAACTCATTTAATTAACAGAATGAAATGCAACAAAAATAGTGCTCGATAATGCAAACAAACAAAATATAGGGCTGCTATGCCTTTGTTATGAAGTCTGGAGTAGAGCTCTGTTTCCTTTTGAGCTTTTGTCCAAATAAGTCCCCAACTTCCGGGAGTGCCACTGGAAGGGGCTGAGTCAGTTGCTCTCACTGCACATCTTCTCTGTGCTGTGGGAACAAAAAGAAACAATACTGTTAGCAAGAGCACCCTTTCTCCTCTTGGGGTGGTATTACTTACCAAGGATGGTAAGTCTGACAAAACACACATATTTATGTATTTATTGGTTTATTTTCTCTATTAGATAGACGTTTTTTCATCTCTAGGGGAAAATTTGGCTTTTACATTTGCGGTGGTTTTATTTAATGACAAGATGACAATTGCTGGTTCTGAATACTGTTACTTTCAACTGTAATCAGTACATTATCATGACACAGGGATAATTATCTGCACCTTCTTTCTTTTTCTATGTTGTGAATGTGCTATTAGAATCCTATGTGTGCTGATACTTTTGAAAGACCATAAAGTACAAGGCAATTTGAATTTCACTGGGCTCTGAGTTTTTCAGTACACAATCCCTTCACAGAGATACCGCTGATGTATGCTTGCCCAGTGTAGGTAAAGGTCTACGTCATATGCATTTTTGGGTAATTCAGTAGGGATCCTTTGGTAAATGATGCAAAAACTCTAGTGTGGACAGACAAGGTTCTTGAATGAAAATGTTGTAGTGTGTACACAGGTTTAGTGTTATGTGCTATTTAAAGTATTGTGGAATACTGGGGCACTCCTGCTGCCCTAACCCCTTCACCAACAAGCGGAGACACAAATGTTGCACAGCACACCTTTATTTTCACGTGGGGAAGTGCTTTCTTCATTGCTCCCCACAGCACAGTACACAAAGCACAATCATTTTGCCTCCAGTCCTCCTCAGCAGCTTCATCCTTCTTCCTCCTGACTCTGGAAGTTGAGTAGTGGCAATTGGCCCCTTTTATAGGACACCTGGAAGGACTCCAGGGGCCTCATGTATAAACAGTGCGTACGCACAAATATGTTGCATACTTCCGTTTCCACGCTCAAAATCGCGATATATAAAACCTAAATTTGGCATAAAGCCACGCACATTTTCACGGTAGCTCAAACCCTGGCATATGCAAGTTCTCCGCTAATTTTTGCAAACTGGCGGCACCCAGCATCAAAGAAGTACTTTTGTTTCGATGTGGCTTCCCTTTCTTTTTTAGATCCACATCCCTGATGCAGCTTTATCATACTGTATACACTGAAATTAACCGCATATTGTTTATTAGTTTAAGGCATCTGATTGTAATTAACCTGTAACAATATAATGGTCCACGAAATAGCCAAACTATTCCAAATACAATAGCTGCTTTAGCGTTGTTACTCTCACTGCACCTTCTTCTTCTTCTTTCAGCTACTCCCTTTAGGGGCTGCCACAGCGGATCATCATTTTCCATATTACTCTCACTGCACCACTCGGAGTATTTATGTCACTGTATCTGAGTGTGGAATCACAGCTCTACAACAGCTGATCAGAAAGAGAATTATCGGTATATAACATCTAGCACACGCTGCCTCAGCCATGCTCCCTATTTGAACTGCTCTCATGCGACAAATGCTTCAGAGCCTTTCCTGTACGGACTTTACGGTTCAGAAACAGTTTCATCCCAAGAAGTATAAATGCAATCAATCAGTCCATCAAGTGCTCCTTGTAGAACTGTTTGTACTTATAAGTACAATTACCTCACTGTAAACTTGCGATACAGTTATAATATTGCACAACCTGAGCCACTTTATAAACCGTGTATTTACATATGATGACAATATCATTTTTAAAATGAAATGCAGCAAAATATGTTTATTATATTACACAGATAAAACTTTGACTTCATTTAAATAATCTATATTGTTAATAATTAAACATGTGAGGACATGATGTCGCAGCGCTAGCAAGGAGCTGGCGCTCCGTTCACAGATTGTTCCTGCCTCGCTCTGTATACTTGCTTGGGCTGGCGCGACACTGGAAGGATAGATGGATAGACTAATTAAACATGTACTACGAAGATATTTCAATGTTCCTTAAAAGTTTTGAAGAATTGGTGTTCTAAGCTTACAGATGGCTTAACATCTATTACAGAGCTGATTGTGTGGCAATTGGGTATTTGGATTAAGAAAAGGAAGGACAGGAATTGGGGGTTAGTGCGTTTGAAAGAAACAGTACTGCTGCAATAAATTATTTCATCGAAGGTTGTGCATGGCGCAGCAAGAATATTGCGGAGGGGGGCAGGAGCAATCTCTGGACAGGATGCTGGCTCGTCACTATCACTGCGCCACCATGTTCCCATGTTTAATACATGCTTTAATTTCTATCATCATGAAAATTATACCAAGTATACATCTCAGTATTTTAATTATTCAGAGAGCTGTAATATCACGAATTTAATGGATTCTGTGTCCATTCGGAGGAAGAGAAAGCCCATTTAAGAAGCACATACTGATTCTCACACATAGAGCACATAGAAGAACACATACAAAACAAAGCATTTAACGTGCTACTTTAGTTACGATGAGATTTGAGAAACTAGTAAATTAAATGATTTTAAGATGAAGTGTATGATGTTCTACTTTAATGATAAAATAAACTACATGATTAAAGTGGAAATTTCGAGATTAAAGTTGACATTTCAAGCTTTTTTCCCACTGTGTCCCTATTTACTTTTTCTTGTCTCTGTACCCTAATAAGCTTTCATATGACACTCAGACGGTGGGCTACGACTCGCCTTTTCACTGCGACTTTGATATCTGACAACTTCTTTTTTATTTCGGGCACTGTGCGACTTTGTGAACTTGAGCTTTTCAGTTTCTCCAACACTCAATGTCACTCGATCAACTTCCCTTTTGTTGTTTATACCACTGTTTAAACCAACAAATAGTTAAGTTTTTCCTTGCCTCCACTTGGTATTCATTGAAATTCTTCTATTTCCTGCGTGCTTTGCCATTGCCTTTTCACAGAACGCTGAGCTTAAGGGCTATTTACATTGATTTGCATATTCAAAGAGGAGTAATTCTGGAAGGAGTTTGGGAGTGGCAGCAGGCATGTGTACATGCGTTACTTTTCACGCTGACCGGGATTTATGTAGCGGAAGAACGTGGAAGTTGACAAACGCACAGATTTATGCATCTGGATTTTTTTGTGAGTACAAACATTTCCACTTTTGTCCGTACACCATGTTTTAGTGTGAATTCTACGCACGGTGTTATGCATGAGGCCCCAGGTGTTCAGTGACCTTCTTCCGGCAGCACTTCGTGGTGTGGCAGAAGTGCTGCCAAACATGGCCCATTAAGCATTCAGGTGCCCTTGGTGGTGGCCACGGGCCCCAACAGGGTTGAACTTCCATGCTCCAAACACGTAGCCCCACTGCAAGCCAAGAGGGCTGCCCTCTATTGGTCCAGGGGAGAAAATGTCCTGAAAAAGTTCTCTCCTCTGGTCTTTCCATTGTTTTGGGGCATCCCAGCTGGGTAAGGGCCCTGGCTGTCCACCACAGTATCTTGCTGGGTATTTATTCACACTCCAGTATCTAATGAATGGGATTTATTTTGACTTTTAATGGTTTAAATGAAATTAGGCCAACTTAATTTTCACAGTTTTGTGACAAAACAGATGGCTTTGTTAAATGAAAGTTGAGTTTTATCACATGTGCCAGTCATGCACCTCATGTTGGGCCACCCAGCTTTAATTTAACAAAGAAATCACTGCATGACTTATCACTGTTCTATGCCGGGGATATGTATGTCTTAGGGACTTAGGGACTATGTACTGGTCTAGATAACTGAATGTGTATGTAATTGTACAGAGTAATGCACTTGTAACCAATCCATTACTGGTTTCTGCCTTTGAATAAGCACTGGCTCCCCACATCCCTGAACTGAATACACTTGTTAGAAAGCAAATGGATAGATGGATGGATTGTGGAATGGATGGATGGATTTCCTGCTAGAAGATAGTGGCAATAGGGAACCCTTGCTACTGTACATGACAATGTGCTTTCAACCTATTTTAATGAAATAAAAAGACAGGGGGTTTCCTACAGAATCTCGAGTTTTCTCTCATAGTCTTGATTTATGAATTCATTTAATTGGCAGCTATAAAATTGTTCCATTATGAACATGGAGCAAATGAATGTGCCTTGGGATGGACAGAATAGCATCTTTGGCTGGTTCCTGTCTTGATATTATTGGAAAAAATAGAATACTTCAATTAATAATTTAATTAAAAAATTAGGCAACATAAAGGTAGAAATTATTATTTTCCTTTGCCACTGATGTGTTTGAGACACTTTTTTTTTTCTTTTTTTGATGCAGTTTCTGGTGCCATATCTTCACATGATTTTGCTGTGTTAATATGTGAAGTAATATGGCAATGAAAATGAAGTAATTGCTAAAATTAAACTTACGTGCTTTTCAAAAGTCTTGATAAAAAAATCGTATATTTATCAAAAATATAATTTCCTTTCTAAAATCTAGCACTAGAAAATCCCATGTGCTTATTAGGATAATGAAAGTACAGGTAGTCCCCCAGGTTACGGACACCTGAACTACGACTTACGAATGAGGATGCAGCTGCGATGCATGCGCCTCAGTAACTGCCGCTCCGTCATCTTCGGCCTGGGGATGCTGCAAGCGGTGGCTGGAGGGGGGCGATTTCGCTGCTCGCACAGTGTACTGTCCCTCGGGCGGCTCCAAGCAGCAAGCGTGACCCATGGTCCATAGTCACCGGGGCCACAGCTATCGCTCATGTGCAGGATGATGGTTCGCTGCCCGTGCACTATGCTGCCGCAGCTACTGCTCCTGACTGGACGCAGGCTGGATGGAGCGGAGGGGGGCGTTTCACTGTCCGCCCAGCACATACGGCTGGTAATGCTGCAAGCGGTGACCCGGTGGTGGCTGAATGGGGCGGTGGGGGTAGCATTGTAGTGTGACTCGGATGGCTGCCTGTTGAATTGGGGTTGGGCGATTCACTACTCGCTTTTGGCAGCACCGTGTTCGTTCTACAGCATACTGTAGTGGAGACAACTGTGAAGTGGGCTGGTGATGAACCGCCCCTTGCCGCCCCCATTCATTCTCAATAACAAGCCTGCTTGTATGTTACGTACATAGCAGGAAGTTGTCTCTTGTCAGTACATCAGACGTGTTGATGACTCTGCTGTGATAAGACATACAGTGCTGTGCAGAAGAGCTCATCTTAACCTTTTGTCTTCACCCTTCAAGAATGTCTCTGAAACACAAATCTGATGCAAGTGCTGGTCATACAGTAAAGAAGAGAAAAACCATCACCATTGAAAATAAAGTAGAAATAATAAAAAGGTCAGGGAAAGGTGAAACTCCATCATTCATTGGCAGATGAATAAGCATAATGTACCTGTTCCGACTTACATACAAATTCAACTTAAGTACAAACCTACAGTCCCTATCTCGTACGTAACCCGGGGACTGCCTGTACAACGAAACAGGTTTCATTGTATATAATAGGAATTTTCCATTCTAGGGGCTCTGTCTGCTGAGATCTTTTAAGCAGGAAATTGTGGTTACTCTGTTTATAAAATTTTGCCCTGTGGTTACACTGTTTATAACTTTTTTTCCTGCTTTTTTTCCCATAGACAAATGCCATCAAAACATCAAAGTACAACATTATCACTTTTCTGCCACTGAACCTGTTTGAACAGTTCCAGAGGATTGCCAATGCATACTTCCTCTTTCTACTGATTCTGCAGGTGAGAAATCTCTCTCTTCATTATATTTTGTCTTTTTGCCACATTATTTGTATCCATTCATGTATTGCAAAGCATGCTTCATTGTTTTTTTCATAACATAATTTTGAAGGACCAACACAGGCAAACAGTTGTATGGCTTTATGTTGACATTTTAAATTACTTAAAAATAAAATTTGAAGCAAAGCCTTTGGTTGTCAAGTACTACATGCACACAAGACAACAATCTGGATCTCTTTATGACTCCTTTTATTTGCAGTCAGTCTTAAATAATTTTCAGTAGCTTAATTATTTCATTTCATCATAATGAATGAGCAGATTTCAGCTAATTGTTCAATGATTATTTTACTTAAAATTATCTGTCAATCCTTCTAGAGATACAGGTACATGAATCTAAGATAAATTCTGGGTTATAAGTGGACTCCTAACTGAACCTACCTGTCATGTAATCAATAGTAAAACTGAACATTAATGGCGTGACAATTAGTCAAAAACAATACTTTCATATATTACTATCATTTTCTGTATAAATAAAGAGATCAAGGGTGGCGCAATAGTCCTCATGTTTTTCCCCCGGATATTCTGTCTTTCTTTCATATCCTCATAATGAGCACATTAGATTATTGTCCTGTATGTGTTAGGGTAGCTCTGCCTGAATGTAAAATTTATCTAAGTTTTCCTTAATCTTGAAAAAATTGCACTTCATTTTCATTCAAATTGTATGACACACTTAGTAAAAATTAGAGTCTTAAAAAAAATACATTCAGTAAGAGACACAAATTGTAACGGCCGACCCCTTACTCAGCCGGCAGCTACACCTCCAATGGCCTGGATAATTTACTGAGGTTAAATCTAACTATCAAGCCGTACCTCTAACAAATTAAACTTTTCCCCCACAATCGACGGTGTAAATATAAGCACACAAAAGCAGATATGTAAAATTAAACTGATTGTTTGTATTAAATGAAATAAATATGCAAAATAAATAGAAAAAATATACACCACCATATATAAATACAACAAACCCTCCCTTGCCCCTGTAACATATAACAGACAACGAACAACAACAATGAATGATATACGGAATGAAAGATCGCGAATTTGAGTCCGGTTATAAAAACTGTCCTGAATACGGATGACTGAACCAGAGATAAATGAGTTGTTTGATTTTCCTGGCAATTGGAGCAACCTCACCGTGATTCCTCGGCTTGTGGTGGTTGACGTTCCGACCCCGGGGTCTCTGAAGATGAGGGATGGAAGACAGTCCGGCAAAATGAAAAACAACCTGGTGCAAAGGCGCGATGTGAAAAAACAGCAGGTAAGTTGAATCCGTGGTTGAAAAAATGGTCTCCTTTCTACTCTCCTTCTCCTTTCCTTCTCCTCTCTCTCTTCTCTCCTGATTGCTTAAATAGTCCTCTGATGGCTGCAATTGATTAATAGTGAACAGGTGCTTTCCAGGTTTGGGGTTGCGGTCTCCTTCCATCCATTCACTGACACACACATAAACAGCAAACGGGACAATGGAAACAAGACGCACTCAGTACTAACATATGACAACACTATAAACTATGTAGCCCCGCTACATCCCCCCCAACCCCAAACTTGGACAAGGGAGGGCCGAAGTACGGCTTGAGATTGGCCACATAGATAGTGTCTAGCTTAGAGTTAGTGCCGATACCCCTTTGAATCTGGAAATTGACTGGACCTATTTGAGAAATGATTTTGGCTGGACCTAACCATTTAGGCGCTAGCTTGGTGGAGAACCTTTTGCTGGCATCCGAGAGATGGTGAGCTCTAATCCAGACCAAATCACCCGGCTGAAAGTGCACTTCCTTACGCCGGGCATTGTACAACTTGGCATGTCTGGATGTCGAACTAACCAACCTCTGTTGGGTTCTCCGCCGTAATTCCTCAAGTTTGAATAAATTACTGTAACTGGTGGTTTCTGGACTAGGGTCTCTGGGAAGGAGTCGGTCAAGCGGGCCCTTCAGCTGTCTGCCCAGCGCACCCAAAGCAGGCGTCTCACCTGTGGCTTCATGCACAGCGGTGTTCAGGGCAAACCGGAACTCGGGGAGCCACTTATCCCAATCCTGATGGCGTTCACCCACATAGGAGGCGATCATGTTCTTCAGGGTCCGGTTCACTCGCTCTGTCATGTTTGCCTGGGGATGGTAAGCTGTTGTCAAGTTTTTCTTCACTCCCCAGGCTGTATAAAGTTCATCCAATACAGAGCTCATGAACTGCGGACCCTGGTCTGAAACGATGTTCTTCGGCACCCCCCAGCGGGTGAAGATTTCATTCTTCAGGGTGGAGCATATTTTGTTGGTTTTAGCATCTGTTAATGCAAACAGCTCCACCCACTTTGAAAAATAATCGATCACCACCATCAGGATGGTTTTCCTCAAGCTGGTAACAGGAAATAGCCCCATCAAGTCGACTCCCAAAGTCTTCCCCGGTCCATCAGCGTTTGTCGATTGTAAAAATCCTGCCAGTTTACCAGGTGGGTTTTTGAGCTGCCGGCAGGTTAAGCACTTCTTCACGTGGTGGCAAACGTCTTTCCAGACAGACGGCCACCACGCAACCCCCAGGATCTTCAACAAAGTTTTTGTCCTTCCAAGGTGACCACCTAAAGGACTGTCATGATAATGACTCAGAAAGTCGGGGATGAACTCTTCCGGGACCACTAGTTGGTGTTGCAGACCCCCAAGGGAGGATGGAGTGGTCCTGTACAGAACCCCCTGGAGGTCCACGAAGTGTACCCGGTCAGTACGCTGCTTCTCCAGTCCCTCCCTGATGTTCTGGCAGAATGGACTGGTGGCTTGTGCTTGAGCCAGGTCTTGAAGGCATCTTGGCAGAGGGAGGACCATCTTCTTTGCCTCTGCCAAACACACCATCCCCGGTGGCTCTGACACCCTGGATAGAGCATCAGGTACGATATTGCCACAGCCCTTCCGATAGGTCACCTTGAAAGTAAAGTTCTGGAGGCGGAGTATCCACCTGGTTAGATGGGAGGAGGTTTTCGGGTGATTAAATACCCAAGTCAGAGCGTGATGGTCTGTGTACACTTCAAATTCATCTCCCTCCAGATAGTGTCTCCATTTTTCCACAGCCCACACGACAGCCAAACACTCTTTTTCAGCCGTCGAATAATTCAGCCCAGCGCAGTGCAATGCTTGAGAGGCGTAAGCGATGACATGTTCAACCTGGTGGATTTTCTGAGTGAGCACGGCGCCAAGTCCCAGGTTGCTGGCATCCGTTTGTACCTGGAAAGTGAGCTGTGGATCTGGCTGTGCCAGAACGGGCAGCTTTTGAAGATGGCTCTTTAGTTGATCGACCGCATCCTGGCACTCCATTGTCCACTCCCACGGGACATCTTTTTCTCTTAAGTAGTTCAAGGGAGCCGCTATATCAGCCATCCTGGGGATGAACTTGTGATACCACCCCACTAACCCAAGGAAACGTTGTAAAGATTTCAAATCTGTGGGCGTGGGGTTGTCCCAGATGGCTAAGGTCTTCTCGGGGTCTACAGCGACCCCCTCCGATGAAAGAATGTGCCCGAGGAAGCGGATGTGGGGTTGAATGAAGGTACATTTCTTCGTGTTCAGCATGAGGTGCGCTTGATGAAATCGATGGAAGATGGTGTCCAAGTCCTGGAGATGTTGTTTGATAGAAGGGGAGTAAACAATGACGTCGTCGATGTAAACAAAGCAGATCTTGCCTATCAACCCCCTCAGGACTTGTTCCATGAGCCGCTGGAAGGTGGCCCCAGCATTTTTAAGCCCAAAAGGCATGACTTTGAATTGGAACAAGCCTTTGGGGGTGATGACTGCCGTCTTCCTCTTACTCCCCTCGTCCATCGGCACCTGCCAATAGCCACTGCGGAGGTCTAGTGTGCTGAAAACTGCAGCTCCATGCAGTGACTCCAGAATCTCATGAACCAAGGGCATGGGATATGCGTCCAGGCTCATCTTTCCTTTAAACCCCCTGTAGTCCACACAGAAACGATAGGTGTAATCCGTCTTCTTCACGAGGACCACAGGGGATGCCCAGGAGGAGGAAGATGGTTCGATTATTCCCTCGGCGAGCATTCGATCAAGGAGTTCTTTAATTATGCCCTTCTTTAGTGGAGAAACGCGGTATGCTCGGTGCCTTACTGGAATTTCGTCCGAGGTGTGGATCACGTGCATAACTCCACGGGCGACTCCTAATTAAGTCCACACCTCAGCCCACTTTTTCAGCACCGGCCTCACCTCTTCAGGCTGTTCCTCCACAGGGGCTGCCGCCGAGGTTCTTGCTTTGCTCCTCACTGCCGTGTAGAAACCAGTGAATTCTGAGCCCAGATCTTCTTTTGATTTATGTATGAATTCGCATACCCCTTCCCCCAGCACCGTATACCCCCTGGGACTGAGATGGATGGTCATCCTCATGGTGGTTAAAGAATCCAGCTCAAGGAGTAACGGGACGGACAGGTGCCGGTCATCCAGGACATATGTATCCATTTCCCAGGTGGTGGAGAGTGCACTGTACCTCAAGGGGACTTTGCCCAGGGCCCTGTGTTCACTCCCATCTGCCAATACAAATCAGACAGATGGGGCAGATGTTAAGTTGTCTGTTGGTCGGCTAATCTTCTTCCATATGTTAGAACGTATTAAGGTGTGATGGCTCCCTGTATCCACCACTGCATCCACCTGCCACCCCTGCAGCTTCACTGGGACGATCAGGAGGGACGTACTCACTTGCATGATGGCGAGATCGGCTTCCGACCGGCAAGGTTTGGCTCGCTGGGGTTTTAGGGGCTGGGTTTCTCGTGTACTGGCTTGTACTTTGTTCCAGTATGTTTTTGAGTTTCCCCAGTCCCGTTTCACTTGCAAGCCCACCTTCACCAGGTCTTCCACCGACCTCACAACCCCCCTGAGACCCCCAGCTAACCGCAGGTTACAGGCATTAAGGATGCGGTGGACCACCTCTTCTTCAGACATAGCCGGCCACCACTTCAAACACAAAGCCCGATATTCATAGGCGAAGTCCCGGATGGATTGCGAAGGCAGTTGCACCATGGATTGCAGCTTGTCCTCCAGTTCGGATTCGTAATCTTCCAGAAGAAAAGCCGCGAGGAAAGATCGACGAAAGGATCCCCAGTCTTTAATGTTCTTCTTGGCTGTCAGCCACCAGCTCCGCACCGGCCCCGAGAGGGATGCCCCTATCACCCCCATAAGCTCTTCTGGAGTTAAAGGGTTAACAGCCAGATACGCTTCCCCTTCTTCCACAAAGCTGAGGACATCATCGATGTTATATGGAGCCCCTAACTTGGGAAAGGAAAGGCGCACCCCAGGAACAGAGGGCCGATTGATGTATTCACCCCCCCCCCCCCCCACGAGACCCGTACGGCATAGAATGACAGGGTGACTGACGTAACTTCTGGAGACTCCTTCGGACCTCCCCCTGAAGAGTTTCTTGCCAGCACTGATCTCGCCTCTGGAGGCACAACACAATTTTCCGCCCCAGGAGTTTAACTTGATCGTGGACATATTCTTTTATTTCCTCCTGGGAGCTGCTGATGCGAGCCCGCAAAATATCTTCGCGCTCCAGCGCACTTTCAGCAACCTCCCAGACTTTCTCACCCAGCCGAGGCGAGACATCCTCCAGGCATTCCTCCTCAGGTCCATGGTGATCTTTGAGGTACAGCGACTGCAAAGAATCCACCACCTCCTGCACCGCTGAACACTCTCTGACCGTAACGTGCCTCACCCCGGCTACTCCTTCCTCAAACCGCGGCGAAGCAATGGTGTCGTCCTGCTCGGCACGCACTACAGACATGTTGATCGGGGAAATGTTTAAAGGCAGACAGCGATAGTATTTTTTAAGATTTAAGATCCCTTACCCAGCCGGCAGCTACACCTCCAAGACCTGTGGCCTGGATAATTTACTGAGGTTAAATCAAACTATCAAGCCGTACCTCTAACAAATTAAACTTTTCCCCCACAATCGACGGTGTAAATATAAGCACACAAAAGCACATATGTAAAATTAAACTGATTGTATTAAATGAAATAAATATGCAAAATAAATAGAAAAAATAAATAGAAAAAATATATATAAATATAAATATACCTCCACCACAGCAACAACGAGACACCACCATATATAAATACAACTAACCCTCCCTTGCCCCTGTAACATATAACAGACAACGAACAACAACAATGAATGACATACGGAATGAAAGATCGTGAATTTGAGTCCGGTTATAAAAACTGTCCTGAATATGGATGACTGAACTAGAGATAAATGAGTTGTTTGATTTTCCCGGCAATTGGAGCAACCGCACCGTGATTCCTCGGCATGTGGTGGATGACGTTCCGACCCCGGGGTCTCTGCAGATGAGGGATGGAAGACAGTCCGGCACAATGAAAAACAACCTGGTGCGAAGGCGCAATGTGAAAAAACAGCAGGTAAGTTGAATCTGTGGTTGAAAAAAATGGTCTCCTTTCTACTCATCTTCTCCTCTCTATCTTCTTTCCTGATTGCTTAAATAGTCCTGTGACGGCTGTAATTGATTCATAGTGAACAGGTGCTTTCCAGGTTTGGGGTTGCGGTCTCCTTCCATTATCCGTCCCCCTTTACAGGGATGGCATTCACTGACACACACATAAACAGCAAACGGGACAATGGAAACAAGACGCACTCAGTACTAATATTTGACAACTCTATGAACTATGTAGCCCCGCTACAAAATAACCCATAAAGTCAGAAGATTGGTCACTAACATTTGACAACTCTATAAACTATGTAGCCCTGCTACAAAATAACCCATAAAGTCAGAAGATTGGTCATAATAAAAGTATGCATTTGTGGTCTGAGAATCCCAATCTAATTCCCCATGCATGTTCACATTAGCAAATTGTTTCAGTTAAGTTTTATTTTTTTGTTTTCACAGCTGATCCCGGAGATCTCCTCCCTAGCCTGGTATACTACAGTTGGGCCCCTGGTGCTGGTGTTGTCAGTGACAGCAGCTAAAGATGCCATTGATGATATTGTAGGTTAACTTTATTTCTGAGTGGAGTTTCTGTTTTTCTGCAAAAATATAGTTCTTTTAACTAGATGTTTTTTTCTTGAATTAAAAAAATAACAATGAACAGTGTTGGGGGTAACTTATTAAAAGTAATGTGTGTTATGTAGTCAGTTTAATTTTTAAAGTCTCAAGCAACGTAATACAATACAGGTGCTGGTCATAAAATTAGAATATCATGACAAAGTTGATTTATTTCAGTAATTCCATTCAAAAAGTGAAACTTGTATATTAGATTCATTCATTACACACAGACTGATGTATTTCAAATGTTTATTTCTTTTAATGTTGATGATTATAACTGACAACTAATGAAAGTCCCAAATTCAGTATCTCGGAAAATTAGAATATTGTGAAAAGGTTCTATATTGAAGACACCTGGTGCCACACTCTAATCAGCTAATTAACTCAAAACACCTGCAATGGTCTCTCAGTCTAATTCTGTAGGCAACACAATCATGGGGAAAACTGCTGACTTGACAGTTGTCCAAAAGACGACCATTGACACCTTGCACAAGGAGGGCAAGACACAAAAGGTCATTGCTAAAGAGGCTGGCTGTTCACAGAGCTCTGTGTCCAAGCACATTAATAGAGAGGCGAAGGGAAGGACAAGATGTGGTAGAAAAAAGTGTACAAGCAATAGGGATAACCGCACCCTGGAGAGGATTGTGAAACAAAACCCATTCAAAAATTTGGGGGAGATTCACAAAGAGTGGACTGCAGCTGGAGTCAGTGCTTCAAGAACCACCACGCAGGGACGTATGCAAGACATGGAATTCAGCTGTCGCATTCCTTGTGTCAAGCCACTCTTGAACAAGAGACAGCGTCAGAAGCGTCTCGCCTGGGCTAAAGACAAAAAGGACTGGACTGCTGCTGAGTGGTCCAAAGTTATGTTCTCTGATGAAAGTAAATTTTGCATTTCCTTTGGAAATCAAGGTCCCAGAATCTGGAGGAAGAGAGGAGAGGCACAGAATCCACGTTGCGTGAGGTCCAGTGTAAAGTTTCCACAGTCAGTGATGGTTTGGGGTGCCATGTCATCTGCTGGTGTTGGTCCATTGTGTTTTCTGAGGTCCAAGGTCAACGCAACCGTCTACCAGGAAGTTTTAGAGCACTTCATGCTTCCTGCTGCTGACGAACTTTATGGAGATGCAGATTTCATTTTCCAACAGGACCTGGCACCTGCACAAAGTGCCAAAGCTACCAGTACCTGGTTTAAGGACCATGGAATCCCTGTTCTTGATTGGCCAGCAAACTCACCTGACCTTAACCCCATAGAAAATCTATGGGGTATTGTGAAGAGGAAGATGCAATATGCCAGACCCAGCAATTCAGAAGAGCTGAAGGCCACTATCAGATCAACATGGGCTCTCATAACACCTGAGCAGTGCCACAGACTGATCGACTCCATGCCACGCCGCATTGCTGCAGTAATCCAGGCCAAAGGAGCCCCAACTAAATATTGAGTGCTGTACATGCTCATACTTTTCATGTTCATACCTTTCAGTTGGCCAACATTTCTAAAAATCCTTTTTTTGCATTGGTCTTAATTGATATTTGTAATTTTCCGAGATACTGAATTTGGGACTTTCATTAGTTGTCAGTTATAATCATCAACATTAAAAGAAATAAACATTTGAAATACATCAGTCTGTGTGTAATGAATGAATCTAATATACAAGTTTCACTTTTTGAATGGAATTACTGAAATAAATCAACTTTGTCATGATATTCTAATTTTATGACCAGCACCTGTACTGTGTTACTGTGGCATTTTATTCAAAACACTCCAAAATAAAAACACTGTGTTATTATGTTTTTTTCACAAAGACATTGTCTGCTAAAGTCAGGCTGTTTAGTGACAGCAAGTGAAGCAGAGGTTAAGCATGTGTGTAGTATACAATGAAGTGAAAACTACTGAAAAAAAGTTTTAAGTATACATTTTATCCTGCATGTTCCGAGGGGTAAATTTAATCCACCCAGTTTAGGGACACATGGAGCCAGTGATTATCACAGCACCACTGAGGTATGCTGGTTCTTTGTAGGGCTCTGCTCCCAGCCAATCAGAAAAAAGTCTGCTGCATGCAGTACAATAACAGAAATGTGTAACTAAAGCATTGATTTAGATTTCAACAAGCTATTTGCTGTAGATATGCTGAAACAGTTTGATCTGGCAGCCTGTGTTAGTCCCTCAAATCTTTGGGGACTCATGTTGGGATGGAAAGGGAGATGTATGTTAATTACTTCAAAGCACGTGAAGAAATAAACTTATTTATAAAACACAAGAAAATTTTCAAATTTGACTAGGTTTCAGGTCAGTTTCATGAAGGTATATATTGTACATAGGCTAAAAATGAAACAACAAATGCTTGTGGTGTTCATCTTCTAGAGCAGGGGTAGGCAACGTCGGTCCTGGAGTGCCACAGTATGTGCAGGTTTTTGTTCCAACCCAGTTCCTTAACGAGAACTCAATTATTGCTGATGAAGCACATATTGCTTAAGTGACATTTTAATGCTTCATTTTAGTGGTCTCGCTTGTTAAGGTTCTCCAACCTTAATTGCTTATTTCAATCTTAAACTGCTGCATTCAGTGTTTTAATTGCTCCTTATTAGCAATAAGATGTAAGATGAGAAGTTAATTTTGAAGCGTAATTTTTCATAGAATGCAAAGACATTATCCATATACAATTCTCTAAGTGTTTTAATCCTGGAAATTTTCCAAACATTAAATACTATGTTGGTTTGAGAGGGTAGGAAAAGGTGGTTGTCATGTAGAGGCACAAAAGATAAAAGCTTCTCTGTCTTGGTTCCTACATTGGTTCCATATTATAAGGGATTGGAAGACAATTAGATTATTATTATATTATATATATATATTATATACAGAGCAGGCTTGCATATTGCATTATTGATTTGTGTCTTGTATATTTGCTGCCGAGTAATACAATTGAAAGTTAGTTAGTGCCCCCTTCTGTATTAGGTCATTGTAGAGTTGCCCTTAGGATGCATGGATGTATCAAATTCCAAATAAATGATGTTATGACTGAATCTAATTTCTTAAAAGATGATATGTTAATGTATTTGGGGATGCTTTGAAATAGAAAAAGAAATTTGGAAAGTATATTAATCTTGACAGTATTGATTCTCCCTACTAAGGTGAGATGGAGGGCAGACCATTTATTCACATCTTGTTTAATTTTTCAATACAGATGGCAAAATTTTGTTGAAAAAGACATTTATATTTACTTTTGATGTTTACCCCAAGGTATTTAAACTTATCTGCTATAATAAATGGGAAGGTTTCAGTCTAGTATTGTGTGCTAGAGAGTTCACTGGAAAAAGCATACTTTTATTGAAATTAATTTTGAATCCAGGTATCTTTTGACATTCTTCTATTGCTTTTAGGATTGCTGGCATGGAATTTTGGGTGTTTGATATATTCAGTACCATGTCATCTACATATAGTGATACTTTCTGTTCAGGTCTTTCTCTGGTAAACCCCTTTATCTCTGATACATTCCGAAAGTAAGCAGCCAATGAGATTGAAGAGCAAAGAGCAATGGTGATAGGGTATATCCTTGTTGAGTGCAATGTTCTAGTCTGAAGTAATCTAAAATAATGCTGTTAATACAAACTGAGGATTCTGTACTGATATGAAGTACTTTGATCCATGCAGATATGTTTGGGCCAAACCTAAATTTGTGTAATGTGGTGAATAGGCAGTCCCATTCAACCATTTAAAATGCTTTTTCTGTGTCTATACAGAAAAGTGCTTAGTTACAAAGTACTTCTGATACATCTGATTTGTCTGATGTAACTATAACTGAAGCCCACTGTTTTATGAAATTTCACTGTTGAAGCTGGATAACACAGCTAGTACAGTATATGTGTTCATCAGAACAACAAAAGAAAATAAAAACAAAACATATTAAAGTATTCATTTTCCAGGTTGGAATTGCTATGATTTCATAGTGATCACAATAATTTATCTGCACTTCCATTTAAATTATTACATTATATGTTGTGGTTTTGCAGCTTTCTGGAAATGTCTTGCATGCATCTTTCAAGAATGCATACTAAATTTAAAAAAAATATTGTCCTTTTCAGTGGAAAGTGTGGTAGAAATTTAACATCTTATTAAAGAAAGAAACATCCTCTAACAGGACAATTCATTAATCAGGCAGGAGAAAAGCTGTCCATTGTATCTTTTAACTACTCAGCAAAATGCCTTAGAGGGAGAAATCTTCAAAAGCAGTCTGTTACAGCATGGTCAGAATTATCAGAATGGTCAGAGAAACAAAGAATAGAGGTTCATTTTATAAACTGTTGAATTTACATACTGTGTAGATCAATGCATACATTTTACTCTGGGTGGTTCATTGGTTTACACCCAAATGATTTATATAAAATAGAAGTATATTATATTACATTCTGGTTCTTCTTATATCTTTTGAGATGAGCTACCACCCTTGAAATTTCTGTGCATGTAACAACTGTCCATTCTCATTTATAGGACATCTGCTGATTTCTTAGTCATCTTTTTGACATCCTTCGGTACATTTTGTATATTACATCAACATTTCTTCTGGTACTTTCTTTATTTGACCATCTCAGTGTTTTTCCTAAACCAATTCTTATATTTCAGTGTACATTTTGTGTTCACTTGACCTTTACCTGGTTTCCTGGTGTACCTGAACAGATTTCTGACATTTACTAACCCTTTATTCTATTTATTTAAGATGAATGCTACGTTACCCTAAAATTATTCTTCTGCAAAATATGTTTGTTAGATCAACAATAATATTGGATACAGTAGAAGACAATGAACATACAACAGAGCACTGATTATACAGCTTTGAATGTGAAGCACACAGGGACAATGCTGAAGTGGTTACACTAAGGTTTATCTGTTCTCTGTGAGAAGTTTTAAACATCATTTATCAAAAGTCTTTGCCACGCTGATGATGGGGCCAATTAAACACTTTTATGTCAGGAATTTAAAAGGATTAGGCTGGAAAAAAGTGAACTTCATAGAAATAAACAGGATGAGGTTTCTGGCATCTAAGAGACTAACACCATAAAGTGATAAAGCTGCGGAGAATGGATTGTGATCTGTAAAATCAACAAAAAAATCAATAAAAAATTCAGACTACTGAAATCTGACATATGCAGAAAATAAACAAGTTAAACTATATAATAAAGTCTAGAGAGTCTGACAGGATTAAACTACACTGAGGTAATCTAAAGGTACTACATATAAAATTTAGATGTTCCTGGATAAGATTATTTCATAGTAAGATCAAAAAAACTACAGACTGTTCAATCAGTTAGGATCACACTGCAGCAAGTGAAAGCAGCAATAGACTTGTCTGTAATCCAACTTTAATAAGTTAAAGATGCATTAAGCGAGAAGTGAAATGTGATGTAGACTGCAAATAAAGTATCAGATTCTGAAACCACAAGACCCTAACAACAGTGGGATTTTACAACTTTACTTTTTAAAAATGTAAAGCCAAAAAATGCTAAGTCTAGCAATGACCTGATACAATTACATTTTAACGGCTGTATGACTACTGAGTGGATCAAAATCTTAAGAACTTCAGATACTTTAGAATGATTAACATCACATTTATTTTTTATGTTGAATTATGTTAATTTCACTTTTTTGTTTGCTGTCTTGCTTCAAGTCACTGTACCCTATTTAATGCCATTTTTATTTTCATTCCAGAATCGAAGTAAAACTGATAAACAAGTCAATAACCGAAAGGTGAAGGTCCTTGTTAATGGCAAGTAAGTACTTTACATTTACATGTGAATCACATCTTTGGAATGTATAGATCCATACATATATGAGGTGAGACACAAAAATAACCAGACTGGGCTTGGGGCTTTCCTGAAAAACCATCTGAAAGTCAGCTGGACGTGAATCATATAACTATATCCCCTCCTACACGCCTCTTCAAACTGCTGACCAACTAGGAATATCCTGTGAATAGCTTAGTCAGTATTTGCACAACAATCGCTACACGAGTTGCCGTGACAATGTCGGGTGAAAAAAGCAAACAGCGAGGCAAGACAAAACAACGCTCCTGCGCACAATGCTTTTTCTGTAAATCAGTTTTTGACTGACAAAAACATTCCTGTCATCGATTATCCTCTCTACTCACCCAGTTTAGCTCCCTGTGATTTTTACTTCTTCCCGAAAATCAAAAGTGACCCAAAGGGAACACATTTTTCTTCAATGGATAGTGAAGACAGGAACAGCAAGCCTGTTGAAGAGTCTCAAGCAAGAAGACTTACAGCACTGTTTCAATCAATGGAAGATACGTATGGAGCGGTGTAGAGATTGGGAGGGAGAGTATATAGAAGGTGAAAATGTTTAGAATGCTGTAATTCATCAATAAATATTTATATTTTTACCATTCCGGTTATTTTTGTGTCTCACCTCAGATATATCTATTGTGAGGTGTGAGTCCCTTTCTTGCATGCCAAAACACGAGGTTGAGTCTCAGTACTTTAGCAAAACCAGCTTTATTCAACTTGAAACAGGAACAGCATTTATTTTTTGTAGTGGGATATACCACTCTCCTATGCAGAGACACAGGAAGTAGGAAGGGTCGTGACCAGGTTAATGGCCACATAATACTGTTCCCTGCATTTTACAGAATTACTTGCATCGTCCATCGACAGCAGGCATTTATAGTGCAACTGCGATCTTTCATAATTTGTTTACATGGCGAGCTGCTACAGCACTGGGAACCTGTGGTTGCCCCAGTGAGCGATATGCTGTCTTCCACAGATGCACCGATCGTGCTTTGGGACGCTCTTTGGCATGTCATTCCATTGGGGGGAGCCCCAAAAGAGTTTAAAAACCTTACATCTCCCCCTGCAGCTTTGTCCACACCGGTGTGGGCAAAGCGACCGTCCAAGCTGGGCACAGCCAGACAAGAGAGAACGTCCGCATTGGTGTGTGCAGCCCGGAGATGGTGGCGAACATCAAAAGCAAACACCTGTAAACTGATAGACCACCGAGTGAGCCGGGTGTTCGTATCCTTCTGCTTGTACAGCCATTGTAGCTGGGCATGGTTAGTCACCAGGGTTAACCGTTGCCCCTAGAGGTAGTAATGGAAGGCCTGCACCGCCCAATTAGTTGCCAAGCACTCTTTTTCAATAGTGGAATAATTAAGCTCCCTGGGTAGCAGCATTCTGCTGAAAAACGTGATGGGGTGCACTTCACCCTCAAAACATTATGTGAGCACTGCTTCCACACCAAACTTGTTAGCATCTGTTTGCAGAATAAATTCCTTTGAAAAGTTAGGTTTGCGCAGAATTGGGAATGATGATAATGCGGCTTTTAGGTCCGCAAAAGCTCTCTCACAGGCGTTGGTCCAGACAACACTATGATTCCTTTTGCCCTTTGTTAAGTCAGTAAGGGGGGCTGTCCGATGTGCAAAATTGAGAATGAACTGCCTGTAATACCCCACTAGCCTGAGGAAGGCATGAACCTGCCTCTGTGTTTCAGGACGGGGATATGCAAGCACCTTCCCCACCTTGTCCATTTGAGGCTTGAGCAAACCCTTCCCCGTGGAATATCCTAGGTAGTGGGTTTCTGACATACCCAGGTTGCACTTCTTAGGGTTGGCCGTCAACCCCGCCAACCATAAACTGTCAAGCACTGCCTGAAGACAGATGAGATGAAATTCCCAATCATTACTGAAAATGACCACATCGTCAAGATAGGCATCCTTCATCTTCAACACCATCCAACCTCGGCTCCTTAGGGACAAGCTGACAGAGATGGGAGTAGATTCATACCTGGTGGCATGGATCATGGACTGTCTTACAGACAGACCTCAGTATGTGCATCTCGCGAACTGCAGGTCTGACATTGTGGTCAGCAACACAGGAGCGCCGCAGGGGACTGTACTTTCTCAGGTCCTGTTCAGCCTATATACATCGGACTTCCAATACAACTCGGAGTCCTGCTACGTGCAAAAGTTCGCTGATGACACTGCTATCATGGGCTGCATCAGGAATGGGCAGGAAGAGGAGTATAGGAACTTAATCAAGGACTTTGTTAAATGGTGCGACTCAAACCACCTACAACTGAACACCAGCAAAACCAAGGAGCTGGTGGTGGATTTTAGGAGGACCAGGCCCCTCATAGACCCCGTGATCATCAAAGGTAACTGTGTGCAGAGGGTGCAAACCTATAAATACCTGGGAGTGCAGCTGGATGATAAATTGGACTGGACTGCCAATACTGATGCTCTGTGCAAGAAAGGACAGAGCCGACTATACTTCCTTAGAAGGCTGGCGTCCTTCAACATCTGCAATAAGATGCTGCAGATGTTCTATCAGACGGTTATGGTGAGTGCCCTCTTCTACACAATGGTGTGCTGGGGAGGCAGCATAAAGAAGAGGGACGCCTCAAGCCTGGACAAACTGGTGAGGAAGGCAGGCTGTATTGTAGGCACGGAGCTGGACAGTTTGACATCCGTGGCAGAGCGACGGGCACTGAGCAGGCTCCTGTCAATAATGGAGAATCCACTGCATCCACTAAACAGTGTCATCTCCAGACAGAGGAACAGCTTCAGCGACAGACTGCTGTCATTGTCCTGCTCCACTGACAGACTGAGGAGATTGTTCCTCCCCCACACTATGCGACTCTTCAATTCCACCCGGGGGGTAAACGTTAAAATTATACAAAGTTATTGTCTGTCTGTATACCTGCATTGTTATCAGCATTGTTATCACTCTTTAATTTAATATTGTTCTTTATCAGTATGCTGCTGCTGGAGTATGTGAATTTCCCCTTGGGATTAATAAAGTATCTATCTATCTATCTATCTATCTATCTATCTATCTATCTATCTATCTATCTATCTATCTATCTATCTATCTATCTATCTATCTATCTATCTATCTATCTATCTATCTATCTATCTATCTATCTATCTATCTATCTATCTATCTATCTATCTATCTATCTATCTATCTATCTATCTACATACGCGGAAAGGGGACGCATGATCTGGTCCATCAATCGTTGAAAAGTCAGCAGCGTGTCATGGAGACCAAAAGGGAGTGCAATAAACTCAAACAACCCATCCGGAGTGGTGAATGCAGTCTTTTCACAACTCCAAGGAAACCTGCCAATAACTCTTTGTGAGATCAAGGATAGAGATATATGAAGCTGCTCAAGATTTTTCTAACAGCTTGTTCAAATGCAACATCAGGTATGCATCAAACTTAGAAATCTTATTCAAATGCCTAAAATCAATACAGAACTAAACTGAGCCATCAGACTCTGAGACAAGTACTGTACGATTGGGCTTCGCCATTCACTTTTGCTCAGCTGAATTAATGCCTAATTGGAGCATCTGTTGAACTTTCTCGTGTATCACCTTCCTTGTTGCCTCTGGTAGGTGATATGGGGGCACCCGTATAGTAACACCAGGTGGAGTGACAATTGTGTTCTACAATCATCGTCTGGCCAGGCATTGCTGAGAAGACATCCGATTCCAATTCCACCTTCTGGGTGTCAGTTAAATCATCCCCAATAGCGACCTCCGTCTGGGGGACCACTGCGTCCGTGACTAGGACTTTGTGATGGTTGTGCCACTCCTTTAAAATATTAATATGCAAAATTTGTACAGGTGTCTGCTGCCCGGGAATTCTGACTTTACAATTCATTGGGGACATATGCTGTTCTATAACTGCCGGCTCTTGCCATTAGGCCTGAAATTTATGTGGATTGGATGGGATCAACACCAGCACGCGGATCCCCCTTCTTAAACTCGTGGAGTTTCCTCATCTTGTCATAATTACGTTTTTGTGCCTCCTGATCATGCTGCTAATGTTCCACCGCAATAGAGGTCAATCTGGCAACCTGCTCTTGCAACGAAATGAGTAAGTTTACAAACCCCTCCCCAGGGGGTGTTTCGCGAGTCCCCATCCATTCATCCCAAAAAATGTCCAACATCCCGCATGATCGCCGGCCAAATAACAGTTTGAAAGGGCTCATCCCAATGGATGCATGTGGGGCCTCCCAAACAGTAAACAGGAAGAAAAGTAGCACAGTATCCCAGGAAGTTTGATCAGCATGAGCTACCCACCAAATCATATGTTTTAGGGTTTTATTAATTCGTTCAGTCAGGCCATTCATCTGCGGATGATAAACCGTGGAGTGTGACTAGTTAATTCCGAAACTTTCGCATAGCTGCTTCATGATGCGAGACATAAAGGGTGTGCCCTGATCAGTGAGAATCTTGTGAGGGATACCAATATGTGTGAACATACCCAAGAGTACTTTTGCAATAGTTCAGGCGTCCGCCCGTCGTCCTACTGTCACAGCACTTCTACTTCTGGGTATCTTGTAGCGTACTCAGCTAACATGAGCATATACTGAAATCCATTTTTACTCTTTGGAAGTGGGCCAACAATATCTAACCACACCTTCTCAAAAGGGATGTCTAAAATAGGCATCGGTACTAGGGGTCACCCTGGCGGGTCTGTGAGCGGAAATTATTTGACAGTCGGGAGAAGCCTTACAAAATCGTTCCACATCCCAGCTGAAATTCACCCAATAAAAGTGTTTCGAAATGTGTTCCCTCTTCTTTTCTGCACCAAAGTGACCTCCCAAAACGTGACAATTTTTAAAACCTTCTTCCTATTCTCATTTGGTACTACCAACTACTCGATACATCCATCACCCATGCAATCAGACATCACCCGATACAAAAAACCATCCTTAAGTAAAAAATGCAGCGGTTTAAAATTCTGCTCCTCTCTCCGGATAGGGAATCGTCATTCCACTGCACTCTTTTAAAAGAGGCCGGCGTCTCTCTAAATTGAAACCGTATAATGGAGAGAGGGTCTGAGTCGACCTCAAGGGGTGTGGTTTCCTCCCGCTCTGCCGCAGCGCGTGTGGATGAAGTGTCCGCACGCGACGGCCCGGGAGTTGCCACGTTACTCAGGCCGGCCGCTTTGTCTCTCTCTGCCGGCTGTTTACACGGCGTGGAGGCAGCTTGAGACGGCTCATCTCCATCCACAACTAGGCCCAAGTGAACCCCAGGAGTGGTATGTGTCTCACCGCTTTTAACACTAGAATTACCAGAGCCTACGAAAAAACTCGTATATCCGGCCCACCTTAAATCGCCGGTAAGGTCTTCTTCCATTGGCTCGGTCGCGGAAGTGACGTCATGAGAGCCAGGTGAGATCTCCCGGGAATGGTCTACAGGCAAGGGAAAAAAAGAATCAGTGCAGTCTGCCACATCCCGGCATGCCTCAGAACTGCCTTCCCTTGAGCCCTTTAGCTGCCTCCCATGCGCACGTGTGTGACAATATATATATATATATTGTAAGATGCATGGTAAGATACAAAGTACTACCATGCTGATATTAGCAATCAACAATTCTTTAAAAGAAAAAAACAACAATCCTTTGAAAGAAGTCATTTTTTGAAAACTCTAAACTCAAGTAAAACACTATTAAAAAACAGAATATTACTGCAATGTTTACATAAAAGACAAATATCTCAAATGTCATTTCTACATTCTTCACACTGTGGACCAATTCATAGACCATCACATGTACAAGTAAATATGCAACTCAGAAATTATAAATTGTTCATTTCAAATTAGCTTAGCTTTTGAAAGCCTAATAAAAATAAATCTTCGCATTGTTTAATATTTTGAAAAAATTCTATGATATTGCAGGACATGTAATTGTTAAGTTCCTTGTTTAATAAATTTTATGAATTGAATAAAAACAAAAAGCAAGAAAGAGTTAAGCGATAAATTAAAAGGAATTAACAGCAGAGCAAACAGTTCTGCATCTTTTAAGTCAGCTATATAGCAAATAATTTTTGCAGTACAATAGAATGATAGCATTTTGCAGAACAGTACACATCAAATAGTTAATTACTGTATTATGTTGTTAATATAATAGTTGAATGTGTGTAATAATACAGTATAACATATAATTATAAGATTACCAATTCTGAGTGTCATGCTGGATTGATCTTACTGGGATTGGTGTGGGTGCCTTTCTCAGAAGGAAGGCCTGCACAGAAAGAAAGAGACTATATTTCCCAGGGACATGTTTTTCCCAGTACACAAAGTGGCAGCATCTCACTGGTGGAACACCCATATGGATATTCACATACCCACAGGCTGGGAATTGCAGTCCCATGGGACAATCCTGTCAAGGCTTCTTGGGTGCTGCCAGGGGGAGCTGCAGGAGATCATTGAACTCTCTTTGAAGGGCTTCAGCCTGACCTAGATGTGCTTTCACTGTGCAATGCTGTGGCACCAAAAGTATTATCAGGTACGGCATAAAAGAAGCATAAATGGTCAAAGTCGGGAGGAGGTGGATAAGACTATGTGAGAGATGTGGAAAGAAAATGAAAATTATTACTTTGATGTACAGCCTGAAAATTAAGATACTCAAACCCTGTGATAGTACAGTAATCCCTCCTCTATCGCAGGGGTTGCGTTCCAGACCCCCCCGCGAAAGGTGAAAAATCCGCGAAGTAGAAACCATATGGTTTATATGGTTATTTTTATATTGTCATGCTTGGGTCACAGATTTGCACAGAAACACAGGAGGTTGTAGAGAGACAGGAACTTTATGCAAACACTGCAAACAAACATTTGTCTCTTTTTTAAAAGTTTAAACTGTGCTCCATAACAAGACAGAGATGACAGTTCCGTCTCACAATTAAAAGAATGCAAACATATCTTCCTCTTCAAAGGAGTGCACATCAGGAGCAGATAATGTCAGAGAGATAGAGAGAAAAAAGCAAACAATCAGAAATCAATAGGGCTGTTTGGCTTTTAAGTATGTGAAGCACCGCCGGACAACGCAGCTGCTAGGAAGGGAGCAATGTAAAGGTAGCCTTTCAGCATTTTTTTAGAGGAGCGTCCGTATCGTCTAGTGGTGTGAACAGCCCCCCCCCCTGCTCACACCCCCTCCGTCAGGAGCACAGAATGTCAGAGAGAGTGAGAGAGAGAGAGACAGAGAAAAACAAACAATTAAAAATCAATACGTGCCATTCGAGCTTTTAAGTATGCGAAGCACCATGCTGGAAGCATATTGCTTGACTAAACAGCCACATTTAAGCCCAGCAAGGAAGAGAGCAATGTGAAGGTAATCTTTCAGTGTTTTTTGAGAAGTGGCCATATCTTCTAGGGGTGCGAACAGCCCCTGTGTTCACAATATATTTGAGGAGTTTTATTTAATACATAATACGCGCTCTGATTGGGTAGCTTCTCAGCCATCTGTCAATAGCGTCCCTTGTATGAAATCAACTGGGCAAACCAACTGAGGAAGCATGTACCAGAAATTAAAAGACCCATTGTCCGCAGAAATCCGCGAACCAGCAAAAAATCTGCGATATACTGTATATTTAAATATGCTTGCATATAAAATCCGCGATAGAGTGAAGCCGCGAAAGTCAAAGCGCGATATAGTGAGGGATTACTGTATTCTGTCAAATAAACACTTTATACTTGAACCCAGAACTGTGTTGTGTAGTTGTGTCTCAAGGTTTGGGGCTCTACTACTCCTCCCAGTGGTCACATAATATTTGGTGCTTTGTTGTCATACAGCATGTGTACTGTGCATTTATGCCATTCACGTTATGTGGATTATACTGAGAGCCGAGTGCTACATGTTGCTTCTGCATGAAAGTTGATTGATACACAATACTAAAAATTTTACTTTTGGTTGCTACTAAGTGGTTGTGTAGTAGTTTGATCTGTCAATTTCAGTATTCTGAAACTTTGATCCTCATCAAGATAAGCAAAGTAGAAGAGAAGTACTTTTATATTAAAAGACACCATTCTATTAACCTTGATCAGTTATTGTTTTTGTTGTCTGTGTGTGACCTGCTACATCTCACCAAACCGTGTAGGATGTGTTAAAGTCAAAACAGAGGCCAACACCATAGTCATATTTTGACCCAAGAGGTTCCCAGGAAAGGTTGGATCTGGCATTGGATTTTATTAATAAAACTTTAGGAAGCTGCCATTCACTGTGGCTCAATGCAGCCCCAATACTCTGTCCAGCTGCTAACGTATCCTGCCAGACTTACTAGTGGTGTTTATATTGTGACTGCTGCCCCTGGGGGATGTGCCGGCCCTTCAGAAACCCCCTCTTAAACATTTTTTCAACGGAAAAGAAACACACTGTTTCAGTACCTCTTTGCGGGATCAGCTGCCGGCTTGCTGTGCAACTTGCTCCTTGCACGGGGCTACAAACATTTAAAAGATCGAGCCATGGCCATCTCGAGGTCTCTCACTCTCCTGTCTCTTTTCCCCTAGACTTCCTCTGCTTTTCCATAGCCTGCTAAATCCCCGTGACAAAGAACACTTTGTGTTCTTTTGAGCAGGAGTTGGGGCCAGTGTGTCACTTTTAACAGCTATTCCCTTGGAGACTGGTTCACCACTGTAAGAGACTTGTGTTTGTAACTGGCAGAACAGCAATAAAGTTTCTACTCCTTGAACTCTCCTGTGCAACTTTATGACCCAAGCTTGACAATATGTATTGTATTAGATACTGTTTCCCAGACAGTCCTGGTATACCACTATGTCTTTAAACCATTAAATTAAATAAAGGCAAAATCTGTCTATAATTAAAACTTTTCTCATTCAATAAGACTAATGTCAGTATTATTCTCTCTTGATTAGCTAGACTGCCCTGTACTGTACTTCTATATTTTTCTTAGTTTTACTTTGATTGTAGGGCAACAAAATGTTGTATATACTCAACCTGATTATATTATTTGTTTAACTTAATCTTCCCATTATAACTAGGTTTTCTCCCTGCCTTCTGATATTGTAAGAAATAAAAAAAAATACAACACACATGGAAAATTTGCAAATATTGTTCAAATACCAAATACTTAATGGTAGCCGTCCATTAAGTTTTTTCTGAATGCAGGGGGTGGTAACAGCCTAACTTGATACACCTGCAAAAAAAAAAAAAAAAAAAACTGCTCATACCCTGTAGTGCTCACAGTAAAATAATGTCCAACAATCGTTAGTCATCTAGCTGCCAATCTCATGCTGTCCCAATTGACAATACAAACAACACTTTCCAAACAATTGGACATTAAGTGTGAAAATTACTCAGCAGTCTACCATTGTAAATATAAAAGATTTTTGTATGTAATTAAAAAAACAAAGATTCAGTAAAAACAGAAAGCTTAAAGCTTAGTAGCTGATTATGCCCAATACTGTGTATATTTTTCTAAACTATACACTGTAATAGCTCTTGGTTACTGTGTTATAGCAACAATACAAGAATGCCTTAAAATGAAAACAGGCTTTCTTAGCAATAGGAAAAAATCAAATACAAAAGGCAAACAAGTCATATAGTACACAGTTCTGGTAAAAAACAATATAGAGGCCAAATTCCAAAATCCTGGAAAATTTAAAGACTAAATCAGGAAGCAAAGCAAAATGTAAAGAAATCATCATGCCGAACAGCATCCCAAAATGCGATCACCGTATCTATGGAAGATAGCCTGTCAGTTGCTGGGGCAACTGCGGGCTCCCAACGCTGTGGCAACTCACTGCGAAAAAAAATCTGAAAAGATCAAAGTCACGCTATGAGTACTTGCCGTCGATGGGTGATGCAAGGAACATTATAACTGCAGGGAACAGTATTAATTGGCCATTAACCTGGCCATGTCTCTGCCTGATTGCTATGTCTGTGTATAGGAGAGTGGTAGATCCTGCTAGAATAAATATTCCTGTTTCAAGCTAAATAAAATTGGTTTTGCTAAAGTACTGAGACCAGCCTCGTTTTTTGGGATGCAGGACAGGGACTCAGACGTCAAAATATATGTATGTGGGTCACTTTTTTAGTTATTAATACACTTTAAAATGATTATGTTAATAATACAGTTACCTTATATTTTGCTATAGTCTGAATTAACTCCAGTTTTTTGCTCCATTATTTTAACTGATCATAATAAAAAAGATGAAGTTCCACACACTAGGCAATGACATTCCATTTGGCAATATTTGATAACAGGCATGTTGTTAGTAATACTAGGGTGTTGTACCGTGTTAGCCGTTATGAATGTAGTGAGAAGTCAAGCAAAATGAACCTTTATTGGCTAACTAAAAAGATTACAATATGCAAGCTTTCGAGGCAAATCAGGCCCCTTCTTCAGGAAAGATGTAATCAATGTTGTTAAAACTGTTATTTGGGGTCATTATGATTACTACTGCAAGACACAGTAAGACAACAGTGAATACTTGATAATGGAGTGTCTGTTACTGTATGTGCTCAGTATAAGTACTTAATTGGTTAGGCAATATTTCTGCTGATAAGGACATTTTGAATCTCTGATCCATGTTTGAGAACACAACATTGCAGTACTTCTGTGTTGATCTTCAATAATCACATAAGACTTTTTGTAAACTAAACTGTAGGTTACAAGAGCTGTCAACAAGATGGGCTAACCCATTTACAGTGTTGTGTATTAACAAAGAAGAATTACTTTGTTACTGTAATATTTAAAATTAATTTTAATTATATATTATTATTTAAATTTATTTTTAATTTTAATTATTTAATTAGGGCAGCGCGGTGGCGCAGTGGTAGCGCTGCTGTCTCGCAGTAAGGAGACCCGGGTTCGCTTCCCGGGTCCTCCCTGCGTGGAGTTTGCATGTTCTCCCCGTGTCTGCGTGGGTTTCCTCCGGGCGCTCCGGTTTCCTCCCACAGTCCAAAGACATGCAGGTTAGGTGGATTGGTGATTCTAAATTGGCCCTAGTTTGTGCTTGGTGTGTGGGTGTGCGTGCGTGTGTGTGTGTGTCCTGCGGTGGGTTGGCGCCCTACCCGGGATTGGTTCCTGCCTTGCGCCCTGTGTTAGCTGGGATTGGCTCCAGCAGACCCCTGTGACCCTGTACTTAGAATTCAGCGGGTTGGAAGATGGATGGATTATTTAATTTAATAATGTAAAATTTTAATTTAAATATGTAATAAAGCTATTAGAATATTTCTGTGTTACCTGAGCATTTAATTATCTGTCTGCTTTCACTTTTACCTCACTACATTTTCAATTTCAAGTGGTTACTTTTACTCCAATATATTTTGCTAAACAATTGTTACTGCAATATTAAACCAGAAAACAAAGGGGCTATGCAAATATGTGCAATGTTTAACTCAGTCATTTATCTAAAATATAGGCTTTACCCATTTTAGGAAAATTTGTATATATGAAGAATCTGTTCTTGGACTTGTGCTAGTCACAGTTTGTCCAAAACAAACACTTTGTTCAATGGATAAGGATCTTCTTAAGTGTACTTGACAAGATACCTAAAATGGCGTGGCAGGTTGATGATAGACTTTGTAGTCATGTTATCAGATTTGGACACTTGGATAAAGAGAGGGGCTAAACTGTCAAATGATCACCACCTGGTTGTAAGTTTGATCACATGGCATGGGAACAACAACAACAACATTTATTTATATAGCACATTTTCATACAAAAAGTAGCTCAAAGTGCTTTACATAATGAAGAAAAGTAAAATAAAAGACAAAATAAGAAATTAAAATAAGACATTAGTTAACATAGAAAAGGAGTAAGGTCAGATGGCCAGGGTGGACAGAAAAAACAAAAAAAAAACTCCAGAAAGCTGGAGAAAAAAATAAAATCTGTAGGGGTTCCAGGCCACGAGACCGCCCAGTCCCCTCTGGGCATTCTACCTAACATAAATGAAATAGTCCTCTTTGTAGTTAGGGTTCTCACGGAGTCACTTGATGCTGATGGTCATACAGACTTCTGGCTTTTAATCCATCCATCATTGTTGGAACATCATGGTGCTTTGAGTAGATGGTGGTGGCACAAGCATGGGAAGATGTTGGACAGACCAGGTAGACTCAACCCCATAATGTTTAGCAGAGGCCTCCATGTGGGAGATATTCGTCTCACACCTCTGGATGAATGTCTCTTGCATTGAACCCTAATGGACAATTTTCCATGCCTTCATTGCCCAAGTAGCTGTGCAGAGCTGTGGCCTTAAGGTCATTGATGCCCCAAACCTGCTACTTAACATCAGTGGTAAAGGGACCTATCAGGCAGAACAAGGAGGCCCTCCACACATGTTTAACATGTGGAACAGAAGAGGCAGCTGACATGTACTGACAGGCCAAGCAGAGCATGGCGATGGCAGTTGCAGAAGCAAAACTCAAATGTGGGAGGAGTTTGCTGAGGCCATGGAAATGACCTTTGGCTGGCCTCGAATACAATTCTAGCAAACTGTCAGATGACTCACGAGAAGAAAACAGTGTTTTGCCCATGCTGTGTATAGCAAGGATGGAATGCTGCTGACTACATCTAGGAATATAATCAAGCAGTGGGGGAGCACTTCATGTGTTTCCTACATCCTACTGACATGCTTTCCTTTCAGCAAGCAGAATCAGAGAATTCGGAGGAGGAGGAGGACTCATCACTGGTGCTGAGGTTGCTGAGGTAGATAAAAAACTCTTCAGTGGCCGAGTTTCAGGAACAGATGATATTCGCCCTGAGTTCCTAAACACTCTGGAAGTTCTTGGGCTGTCTTGGCTGACATGCCTCTTCCACATTGTGTGGAGGTAAGGGACAGAGCCTCTGGATTAGCAAACTGAGGTAGTGGTTCCTATTTTTAAGAAAGGGGAGTGGAGGGTGTGTTTTGTCTTTGGAAGCCTAGTGTAGAGTTCTGCAAAGAAGTGTCTGGCTATTGGTCAAACCTCAGATCCAGGAGGAACAATGCAGATTTCATCCCAGTTGCAGAACACTGGAAAATATTTTACCCTCACAAGGATTCTGGAGTGTTCATAGGAATATTCTCATCCAGTCTACATGTGTTTTGTCAACTTGGAAAAGGCATATGACCCACCTCCTTCTGGGTGTCGTATGTAGGGTGCTTCAAGAGTATGGGACACCTGATGGACTGTGAAGAGGTTATGATGAGGTTTTCAGCACCTCCAAGTCCGAGAAGTTCATTTGCACATTAATGTGCTGTGGTTCATTCATCTTGTTTTGCCCACATGTCATCTCACATTACCCTGGGTACAACAGGTTCAAGACAAATTGTGAACTAGTTGGAAAAGCCATTCCATTTAATGTGAAACAAAAAGAGATAAAGTCTAGTTAAAGCTATTTATTAAACCTTATGTAATAACAGACAATGTCTTATTAGGATTTGTTTTAATGACTATTATTGTTAAACTAATTCATCCATTCATCTTCCAACCTGCTTAATCCAAACACAGGGTTACAGGGGTCTGCTGGAGCCAATCCCAGCCAAACACAGGGCGCAAGGCAGGAACAAATCCCGGGCAGGGCACCAACCCACCGCAGGACACACACACACACATACACACCCACACACCAAGCACACTCCAGGGACAATTTCAGATTGCCAATGCAATCTAACCTGCATGTCTTTGGACTGTGGGAGGAAACCCACACAGATACGCGGAGAACATGCAAACTCCACGCAGAGAGGACCTGGGAAGCGAACCCAGGCCCCCTTACTGTGAGGCAGCAGCACTACCACTGTGCCACCGTGCTGCTCTAAACTAATTTTTACATTGTTATTTGAACAAAAATGGGGCCCTTTTTGGAGGCAAGAAATGTTTAGAAATGTTTTCCATTTAAATTAATTTTAATTAGGTGTTATATGTTAATTAGGTGTTGTGTCACTTTACAAAGGGGTTTTTGGGAAGAATTAGATCAATCTTAAAGTGAGGAAAGCCTGCATACCCCTCCTATTAGTTCTTACAAACTAAATTAAGATACTATCATTAAGATGTTGTTATCACTAGATGTCATCTCAAAGCCCAAAGCACTTGACAAAACTGCATGAGCACACTTCCAGGTATAAATAAATGAATACACAAGTACCTTATACAGGTTTCTCCTACAATCCATAACACCAACAATACAATTCATTCAAATTCCATTCCTCCTCAGTGAGCCTTGCCCAACTACTCCCCCAGTCCTGACTCATCTAGGGAAGGTGAAGCACTCCTTTATAATCTGGATGTAGGAGTACTTCTTGTGCAACAAGTCTACCACCTGGAAGCACTTCCAGGACAGATGGAATCTTACCCTAACAGGAGAGCCTCCTGCCAGCAGCTCCCACTAGTGGCACCTGAGGACCCCAGCATGGTTGCCCACCAAAACTACAACTCCGGTGCAGACCAGAGGGTCTCCAAGTGGGAGCCATACCAGAGTGATGCTGCCACCCAGTATATTGGGAGAACACATGTCCCTAGAAGGCAGTCCCTCACTGTCCTTCCACTATGAGAACTTCTGATGATGAAAGGTATCATTAACTAACCCGAGGGGGATACCAGTCCATCCACATGCTACTAATATACAGTTTCCTGGCCGGGTAAGAAACCATCCATTCCAACCTGGTTGCCATCCAACCCTTGTCTGTGACAATGTCTATTTCTGCTAAATGTCACTATTTCACTTTGAAATTACTTGGTTTATACTTTAATGATTGTCATATGACTCACATACAAAAAAAGGTAGTCCAGATGTATTTTCTTAACTTTTGACTATAGATATAAATCAAACAGATATCCTACATTTAGTTGAAATTTTGAAACTTAAGTATACTAAACATCAGATAATTTGAACTTTTATTTGATTTTGCTCTCTGGCAGTTTTTACTTTTACTGGAGTCAATTTTCAGAAAGGTGTCTCTACTTTTACTCAAATAACATTGACTGTTTGCAATCCGCTGGTTTGTAGTCCAACTGCTGCTTTTTATATTCTACACGAGTAGGTTAGAGCAGTGGTCCCCAACCTTTTTGACAGCAAGGACCACTTTATTAGATGCAAATTTTTCCACGGACCGGTCGGGGGGGTGGGGGGGGGGGCAGTTTTATACACAATTTACATAACATTTCTATTATTAAGTTACTAGCAAAATACCTGCACTTCGCAGCGGAGAATTAGTGTGTTAAAGAGGTTATGAAAAAGTAAAGGAAACATTTTAAAAATAACGTTACATGATTGTCAATGTAATTGTGTTGTCATTATTATGAGTGTTGCTGTCATATATATATATATATATATATATATATGTATATATATATATATATATATACACATATATTATATATATATACATACATATACACATATATTATATATATATAATATAATATATGTGTATATATCTATACTAATAAAAGGCAAAGCCCTCACTGACTGACTGACTGACTGACTCACTCATCACTAATTCTCCAACTTCCTGTGTAGGTAGACGGCTGAAATTTGGCAGGCTCATTCCTTACAGCTTACTTACAAAAGTTAAGCAGGTTTCATTTCGAAATTCTACGTGTAATGGTCATAACTGGAACCTGTTTTTTGTCCATATACTCTAATGGAGGAGGCGGAGTCACGTATCGCGTCATCACGCCTCCTACGTAATCACGTGAACTAAAAACAAGGAAGAGATTTACAGCACGAGTCAAACACGGGAACGAAGTTAAATGACGTTAATTTTTGAGTGTCTTTTAATACTGTGTAAGCATACATATTAACACGTGCAATTAAACGTGTGCATTTACGGGGTGATTTCTCAGGCTTAAAAGCTCGCCTTTTATCAAACGCGGGAACAAAGGTAAATAACGTTAATTGTTGAGTGTCTTTTAATACTGTGTAAGTATACATATTAACACATGTGCAATTAAACGTGTGCATTTACGGGGTGATTTCTCAGGCTTAAAAGCTCGCCTTTTATTAAAGAGGTAAATGCAAACTGTTTTCATTCTGAAGGGCACAAACCACGTTAGATTTCATGCTCAAGAGTAAACTCAGCACACAGCTTGGTCATATTACAACCTGTTCATTTTCCTCAGTTTAAAAAGGTTTACTTTTCTTCTTAATAAAATTTTTAAAGCAGTACTTCGCCGCTGCGAAGCGCGGGTATTTTGATATATATCAAAATATATCGCGTCATCACGCCTCCCACGTAAGCACGTGAACTGACCCGCTGCCGTTTGCAATGCCATATTCACGAGATACAAGTTTAATGAGAAGACACGAAGTATGGACATCGCAACATCACACAAGACAGCGGATCACGTGAAGTGACTGAACGCAGCAGGAGTGATCACTTCGATGAATCAAACCTGTTCAAAAAACACATTACACAATTGATAAGGTACGAAAACAATATGAAACCGATTGTGGATTTGCGTACAGTCACTGAAACTTTGTGACGGCACGAGACTTCAGGTCACGTGTCTGCAAAACCACCTCATTGAGGCAACTATTTTTTACTGGCGGTGGCTCAGGGGAGAGAGTTTTTATTCCTCGCATCCCCGTTATACCCTCTGATCTCCCATTTTCAATTCAAACGCCTACAATTTCCACTAAGGCTCTGCTTCGCAATGACAATTAATAAGTCTCAGGGACAGACCCTACAAAAGGTTGGCATTGATTTGAGGCAGGACTGCTTTTCACATGGCCAACTGTACGTTGCATGCTCAACAGTAAGCTACCACACAGCTTGGTCATATTACAAGCAGAGGGGCGAACTGACAACGTGCTATACAAAGAGATCCTTAACAAATAATTATTGATACATTTTCCCTCGGTTTAAAAAGGTTTACTTTTCTTCTTAATAAAAATTTTAAAGCAGTACTTCGCCGCTGCGAAGCGCGGGTATTTTGATATATATATGTACATATGTGTATATATATATATATATATATATGTATGTGTGTATGAATGTATATATATATATATGTATGTGTGTATGTATGTGTATATATATATGTATGTGTGTATATGTAGATATGTATAATGGGCGGCACGGTGGCGCAGTGGTACTACTGTTGCCTCGCAGTTAGGAGACCTGGGTTCGCTTCCCGGGTCCACCCTGCGTGGAGTTTGCATGTTCTCCCCGTGTCTGCGTGGGTTTCCTCTGGGCGCTCCGGTTTCCTCCCACAGTCCAAAGACATGCAGGTTAGGTGAATTGGTGATTCTAAATTGGCCCTAGTGTGTGCTTAGTGTGTTTGTGTGTGTCCTGCGGTGGGTTGGCACCCTGCCCGGGATTGGTTCCCTGCCTTGTGCCCTGTGTTGGCTGGGATTGGTTCCAGCAGACCCCCGTGACCCTGTGTTCGGATTCAGCGGGTTGGAAAATGGATGGATGGATAGACATGTATATATATGTATATATGTTTATGTATATATATGTTTACATAACCTCTTTAACACACTACTTCTCCGCTGCGAAGCGCGGGTATTTTGCTAGTACAGTGGTATGAAAAACTATTTGCCCCCTTCCTGATTTCTTATTCTTTTGCATGTTTGTCACACAAAATGTTTCTGATCATCAAACACATTTAACCATTAGTCAAATATAACACAAGTAAACACAAAATGCAGTTTGTAAATGGTGGTTTTTATTATTTAGGGAGAAAAAAAAATCCAAACCTACATGGCCCTGTGTGAAAAAGTAATTGCCCCCTGAACCTAATAACTGGTTGGGCCACCCTTAGCAGCAATAACTGCAATCAAGCGTTTGCGATAACTTGCAATGAGTCTTTTACAGCGCTCTGGAGGAATTTTGGCCCACTCATCTTTGCAAAATTGTTGTAATTCAGCTTAATTTGAGGGTTTTCTAGCATGAACCGCCTTTTTAAGGTCATGCCATAGCATCTCAATTGGATTCCTTTTACGCCAGATGTAACGGGACATTTGCCTTCCAAAAAGTTCAACTTTTGACTCATCAGTCCACAAGGTATTTTCCCAAAAGTCTTGGCAATCATTAAGATGTTTCTTAGCAAAATTGAGACGAGCCCTAATGTTCTTTTTGCTTAACAGTGGTTTGCGTCTTGGAAATCTGCCATGCAGGCCGTTTTTGCCCAGTCTCTTTCTTATGGTGGAGTCGTGAACACTGACCTTAATTGAGGCAAGTGAGGCCTGCAGTTCTTTAGACGTTGTCCTGGGGTCTTTTGTGACCTCTCGGATGAGTCGTCTCTGCGCTCTTTGGGTAATTTTGGTCGGCCAGCCACTCCTGAGAAGGTTCACCACTGTTCCATGTTTTTGCTATTTGTGGATAATGGCTCTCACTGTGGTTCGCTGGAGTCCCAAAGCTTTAAAAATGGCTTTATAACCTTTACCAGACTGATAGATCTCAATTACTTCTGTTCTCATTTGTTCCTGAATTTCTTTGGATCTTGGCATGATGTCTAGCTTTTGAGGTGCTTTTGGTCTACTTCTGGTGTCAGGCAGCTCCTATTTAAGTGATTTCTTGATTGAAACAGGTGTGGCAGTAATCAGGCCTGGGGGTGGCTACGGAAATTGAACTTAGGTGTGATACACCACAGTTAGGTTATTTTTTAACAAGGGGGCAATTACTTTTTCACACAGGGCCATGTAGGTTTGGATTTTTTTTCTCCCTAAATAATAAACACCATCATTTAAAAACTGCATTTTGTGTTTACTTGTGTTATATTTGACTAATGGTTAAATGTGTTTGATGATCAGAAACATTTTGTGTGACAAACATGCAAAAGAATAAGAAATCATGAAGGGGGCAAATAGTTTTTCACACCACTGTATATATATATATACATAAACACATATATTATATATATATATACACATATATTTTATATATATTATATATATATATATATATATATATATATATATATATACACATACATACATATACACACATACGTGCACTTACAATAACATTGAAATCAATATAAACAACATTAACATCATTATCATATGAGAATATGAAGTAATATATAAGAAGCACATTTCATATAAATATAAATTATTAAACAGTAAAATCTTCTTCTATAATTTGCTACCGTGGCTATTCGTTTGTCTGTCCAGGATTTTAAATCACCTGTAGCTCTCAAACCGTTTTACCTATTGACTTGAAATCTGGTACACATATAGTACGTCACGTGTGCTATCCGCTTTATGGGTGATGATTGTTTTACTCTTTTTATGTTTATTTTATTTTATTGTAGAATCAACTCCTATCTACATTCATGGCATTCGTTTTCTGAATCACAATCTGATTGTATGGGTGGTTACCTGCCAGGTCGCGCTTGTGGTTTGTCAGGAAGTCGCCTTACATCCGCCACGTGCCCTCTTTCTGTTCCCAGAAGCAGATCGTAGAATGGTTTTAATAGTTTACTTTCAAATAATGCAAACAGTATGCGACACGCGTTTCTCCCTAATTCTGGGCTCATCAGGCGTACACACTCACTGTATCCCCTCTCAGGAATCGAATCTCGATCGTCAGTGCCAGAGGTGAAGACCCTAACGTTGCACTACGGCTTGTGGTTTGTTTATACCTCGTGTCTTCTCATTAAACTTTTATCTCACCAATATGTTTCTGCAATCCGCAGCGGGAGCGTTTCTATAAACTTAATTTAAACTTACGTTTTACACCGTGCTTTTTTCCCTTATGAAGATGCTTGTATGCTTCACTCGCTCGCTTCTTATTGTTTCGCTCCCTTCTCAATTGTTTAATGAATTTTTTGTTCTTCGCGGTTTGCGGCTCTTCCTTCATTTCTCCCTACTGCGTTCTTTTATCTCGCAAATATGTTATTGCAATCCGCAGCGGGAGCGTTTCTATAAACTTAATTTAAACTTACGTTTTACACCGTGCTTTGTTTCCCTTATGAAGATGCTTGTATGCTTCACTTGCTCGCTTCTTATTGTTTCGCTCCCTTCTCAATTGTTTAATGAATTTTTTGTTCTTCGCGGTTTGCGGCTCTTCCTTCATTTCTCCCTACTGCGTTCTTTTATCTCGCAAATATGTTATTGCAATCCGCAGCGGGAGCGTTTCTATAAACTTAATTTAAACTTACGTTTTACACCGTGCTTTGTTTCCCTTATGAAGATGCTTGTATGCTTCACTTGCTCGCTTCTTATTGTTTCGCTCCCTTCTCAATTGTTTAATGAATTTTTTGTTCTTCGCTGTTTGCGGCGCCAGAGTTGAAGCCCCTAACGTTGCGGTCAGCAAGTCGGCTGACATCCGCCATGTGCCGTCTTTCAGTTGCGAGAAGCAGATCATAGAATGGTTTTAATAGTTTAGTTTCAAATAATGCAAAGAGTATGCGACACGTGTTTCTCCCTAATTCTGGGCTCATCAGGCGTACACACTCACTGTATCCCCTCTCGGGAATCGAATCTCTATCGTCAGCGCCAGAGGTGAAGCCCCTAACGTTGCGCTATGGCGTGTGGTTTGTTTATACCTCGTGTCTTCTCATTAAACTTTTATCTCGCGAATATGTTTCTGCAATCCGCAGTGGGAGCGTTTCTATAAACTTAATTTAAACTTACGTTTTACACCGTGCTTTTTTCCCTTATGAAGATGCTTGTATGCTTCACTCGCTCGCTTCTTATTGTTTCGCTCCCTTCTCAATTGTTTAATGAATTTTTTGTTCTTCGCTGTTTGCGGCGCCAGAGTTGAAGCCCCTAACGTTGCGGTCAGCAAGTCGGCCAACATCCGCCATGTGCCGTCTTTCAGTTGCGAGAAGCAGATCATAGAATGGTTTTAATAGTTTACTTTCAAATAATGCAAAGAGTATGCGACACGTGTTTCTCCCTTATTCTGGGCTCATCAGGCGTACACACTCACTGTATCCCCTCTCGGGAATCGAATCTCTATCGTCAGCGCCAGAGGTGAAGCCCCTAACGTTGCACTACGGCGTGTGGTTTGTTTATACCTCGTGTCTTCTCATTAAACTTTTATCTCGCGAATATGTTTCTGCAATCCGCAGCGGGAGCGTTTCTATAAACTTAATTTAAACTTACGTTTTACACCGTGCTTTTTTCCCTTATGAAGATGCTTGTATGCTTCACTCGCTCGCTTCTTATTGTTTCGCTCCCTTCTCAATTGTTTAATGAATTTTTTGTTCTTCGCTGTTTGCGGCGCCAGAGTTGAAGCCCCTAACGTTGCGGTCAGCAAGTCGGCTAACATCCGCCATGTGCCGTCTTTCAGTTGCGAGAAGCAGATCATAGAATGGTTTTAATAGTTTACTTTCAAATAATGCAAAGAGTATGCGACACATGTTTCTCCCTAATTGTGGACTCATCAGGCGTACACACTCACTGCATCCCCTCTCGGGAATCGAATCTCGAACGTCAGCGCCAGAGGTGAAGCCCCTAACGTTGCGCTATGGCGTGTGGTTCGTTTATACCTCGTGTCTTCTCATTAAACTTTTATATCGAGAATATGTTATTGCAATCCGCAGCGGGAGCGTTTCTATAAACTTAATTTAAACTTACGTTTTACACCGTGCTTTTTTCCCTTATGAAGATGCTTGTATGCTTCACTCGCTCGCTTCTTATTGTTTCGCTCCCTTCTCAATTGTTTAATGAATTTTTTGTTCTTCGCTGTTTGCGGCTCCTCCTTCATTTCTCCCTACTGCGTTCACAGTCTTTTCATGTGATTACGTGGGAGGCGTGATGACGTGACACTCAACTCCTCCTCCCACGGCCATCGAGCTGCCGTCCATTACAGTATATTGTGAAAAAAGAGGTTCCAGTTATGACCATTACGCGTTGAATTTTGAAATGAAACCTGCCTAACTTTTGTAAGTTTTTTCGTGTCTGCCGTTTCTATAGGAGGGTGACAATGAGTTAAATTCCAATGGATGTTTTTCAAATGTTGACAAGCAATAAGCAAAAGGTATCACTGAAAACCACAGAAAACAGAAACAGCAAAAAAAAAAAAAACAGTACGAGGAAAGTTCTAAGAAAGAATTTTTTTTTACAATGTTTCTGTTTGGGGATCGTTGTGCAAACGTGCACATCTGAGCTGCAACCACAGATCTGTGGATGATTCATTCAGGCATTTCAACGTCACTTCATTGTAATGAAAGCATCTGCTGAATGTACTTCGTAGTAACGCGATTTCTATAGACTCGTGTTATATGGGGAAACTGTCAGGACCATAACAATACTTTGTTGTAATACTCTCTCCTCTCTCTGCGCCGCTGCAAAGCCCCGCCCGCCAAGCGTTCTGAAAAGTCTGAGTGAGTCTCCATTGCCAGCAGTTCTCTCGCGGCCCGGTAGTGGGTTGCGGACCGGTGGTTGGGGACCCCTGGGTTAGAGCATACAGCTTCTGAAAAGAGATTTACTGGCAGATGAATGCAGACTTTGTGTAAATAAATATTAAATCAAATTACTCTGAATTACCTTTATAGTATACAGATATAAGTGAACTATAGATCTGTACTTTTAAAGCTCCTTGAGATAGTGAAAGTATAAGAATAAAAAAATTGTTTGCTTGTTTCAATAAAATGAATTTTTATTGAGGACATTTCTGTTTTTTATGACCTTAATTATAAGTTGATTTTCAATTTGTATACATTTATATTTTTGTTTTGCAGGCTAGAAAGTGAAAAGTGGATGAATGTTCAAGTGGGTGACATAATTAAACTGGAAAACAACCAATTTGTTACGGTAAGTGGGATATGTGGATAATTTCAGTGTCATTGTAAATATTTAAAGTAATGGTAATGGAATAGTGAACCTAGCCTTGGCTACATTAGAGTTTTTAGCTTTGTAGAGTGAAGCCAAGTTGGAATTCTGAATTCTACATCACTGCATCTAAGTAACATATGCCCAGTCTCTTTCCAGGCAGACCTACTTTTGCTGTCCAGCAGTGAGCCCCTTAGTCTTGTGTATATAGAAACAGCTGAATTGGATGGGTAAGTTATAACAGGTATTAGTCAAGTTCCTCTTGCAGAAATTAACTTTGGAAGTTAAGAGCTAGACTCTTTGACTATCTAAAGATGTCAGTGTTTTACTGGTGGACTTTCCTTTTATATTTACTTATAAATCTGATGTTTGACCCATCAGAGAAACAAACCTTAAAGTGAAGCAGGCACTATCCATCACTGGAGATATGGGGGATGATATTAGCAAGCTATCCAGCTTCAATGGTGAGTTTGTGATGAGCATTTTCCTAGTTTTATTTTTGTCAGTACTCCTAAGTGGTTATATACTTTGCAGTGGGTGAGGCAGATGTATAAAGCTTTTGAGAAACATTAACTAGATCAGAATCAGATTTATTGGGCAAATATGCATGCATACAAGGAATTTAACTCCGGTTTTGGTGATTATCCAATTATACGTTACATAATCGATATAAACACAACAGTTTATCACACACCTGAGATGATAATAGGTATGAGGTAATACTGAAATTATCACTGAAAAAAAAAACTATTATTAATAATTTATGAACAGTATTACAAGATTCTGGGAGGCCTGGGGTGATGAAACTAACCATTTGTGAGCTTGAATGTCTTAGGGAAAAAACTGTTCTTACAGTATATCTGTTTGTTCAAGAGTTAGCCAGACTAAGATTATTACATACTTTTAAGTACATTAAGTATATACTGTATTTGGTAACAAGTACAAAGACTGTCTTCGGGGCATTAACATTTTATGTATAGAGGGTGGTTCAATGATTAGCATTGCTGTTTCACAGATCCAACACTCCTGTATCCAAAGCACTGTTGGTATCAACCTAGACCATTCTTACCATGTCATTATTTTTGTTCTGTAGTTTTACTTCTACATACAAAACAAAAAGTGCATATCAAATTGAACATCTAAACAGCCTTTGTTTAAATAATTGTGGATGTGTGGTTGACTGTACACAATACACAAATTGAGTAGAAAATAACTTTAAAGTTGTGAGAAAGAATAAGAGTAATTAAGCTTGGTTTAATATTGTGCTTTTGTGTACAATCTCAGCCGATGTACTTTGTCATCAATGGGAACATTTTGATCATTTAAGTGTTATCTTTAAGACATCTATTTTTCTTGCTTTGTGTGTTTCTGTCCAGGTGAGATCCAGTGCGAGCCACCCAACAACCGTCTGGATAAGTTCACAGGGACACTGGTTTTCAAAGAACAAAAATACTCTTTAGACAATGAGAAGATCCTTCTAAGGGGCTGCACTTTGAGAAATACGGAGTGGTGCTATGGACTGGTTATCTTTGCAGGTGAGAAGTATGCTAAGTTTCTCCTACAGAAGTTTGTTTTGTTTGGAATAAAAATATAGAAATTATTATTACTATTATTTGTTAATAAGAAGCCTTTTCATTAATGAGTTACAAAAAGAGGATGCATGCAATACGTTACAGTGTCTGGCAGGACAGAGCACAATAAGCAGACAAGTGAAAGAGAAAAAAAACTTTTGTAGAATTAAAGAAAATTACTACTGTGTTCCAGGTCTGGATGGTAGACCCACAAAGCCTAATAAGCAGAGTGTAGCTAGGATCAGAAAATGCTGTCTCAAATCCAAAGTAAACTGAACAGGCAGGGAAAAAAAAAAACAGTCCTCCATCCATTTAACAAATTTGGGATATAAATGTGTTATTCTGTTCCTCCTTGGCTCCTCATCTAATTTTTAAATTATCTTTCCTTTTTGATGCACATTTCAAGGCATTTCAAAAATGACAGTTATTATTGGGATCCATGCTCATTCACCATTCCTTAGTTACTTTTACAATTTATTTGATATTAATGGCTTTAATTAACCTTTTACTTTTAAGGACCTGAAACCAAGCTGATGCAAAACTCAGGAAAAACTAGTTTCAAGAGGACCAACATTGACCGCCTCATGAATGTTCTTGTTCTGTGGGTGAGTTTCCTGATGATAACACACCCACGTCTGTTTTGTTTCACAATCACCCACGTCTGTTTTGTTTCACAGTTCACATTATATTACTCACTCACTTTGACGTTAGAAAATCAGTATCAGCGGTTTGGGGGGCTTTATCCCAGAGAGCTGAGGTTCATACAGGTTTTCATAAAAAAAACAGTTGTTAAATATGGGGTGAATTATCCTAATTAAACTATAGCAATAAGGTTATTTTCTTCTTTTTCATCATTTCCAACTCATACGCTTGATGCTTTAGGATATGTTTCTTGGTGCATTTTGTAGATGTATGTTGCATCTACAGTACATTTACAGTACAGTAAATTATTTTTCTTTAATATGATGATGATTTCTATGAAAGGAATATAACAGAATAAGGATGCTGCAATATTATGATATCCACCAATAATACATTTGTACATTTCTTAAAAGAAAACAAGGATTTAAAGGACATTCTTCACTCCCTTACACACTGCAGGTAATGAAGTGTGAGTGTGCATTGTAACTGAGAATTTGCAGAATAAGACAAAAAAGGACCAATATGCTTTACTGTTATAGTAATCAATACAGTATATCCATCTGCAACACAAATGTCATGCATATTTAATAAAGTTGTGTCAAAACATTTGTTTGTGCTAAAACCTGTGCAATCTCATGTTTGTTCAGTCTTAAGTGTTAATTAATTAACTCTGTGCTATTTATCATCTGTGTACAAATATATGGGCAGCACAGTACCTGAAAAAAAATTAGTTCTTGAGTTCAGTACTGGAGCCCCACTGTGCCTACAGGTTTTTGTTCCAACCAGTTTCACATTCGGATAGTCATTTTTGCCTAATTGATTTAATTTTTTTAGTACAGTGTTCACAAAACAAAACTGACTAGGGAGATTGTATTTGTTGAGTACAAATAGCTGTTGTTGAACTTTGCTTTACAAAGAATTTTGGATTCTGTTTTTTTTCCCCAGATCTTTGGATTTCTGGCATTTATGTGTGTGATCCTCGCTATTGGCAATGGCATTTGGGAATATCAGCAAGGATTTTTTTTCCAGGTTTTTCCTTCCCTGGCCAACCAGCATTCCAAATGCATCATTCTCAGCCTTTCTTACCTTCTGGTCCTATGTCATCATCCTTAATACAGTGGTGCCCATCTCCCTTTATGTCAGGTGAGTCTTACTGTGGTTCTACAGTGGTGCCCATCTCCCTTTATGTCAGGTGAGTCTTACTGTCTGTAGATTTCAATAAGATGTAAAAAAAAAAAAAGTGTGGTCTTAATCCCATAACCTGCATTAATTTATGTGCTGTGAATGAGCCAACAATGGGCAACTTCATATTTTGTTTTCCTGAGAGGCAGAGGAAGATCAGAAAAATGGTACAAACAAATCCTTTTCATTGTTTAATGTTGGCCAAATGTCCTGCAGTTATTGTCAGTCCAAGATTAGATACACATTTATCACTTGTAAGTTAGGCCTCTAAGATGAAAGTTTAGAGTTGAAGATCTGTGATAGCTGATATGTTTAAAATATGCAGGAAAATCTAAAAATAGCAATTGTACTGTACAGGGGAAACATACTTAGTAAGAAACAATTATCTTACTGGTAACCAAAATTAACAATCAAATTTGTTTATAAACACACTATTGATATTGAAAGAATACAATCACTTTAACTTAGAGTAAAAAAGGCACTTACTTTGACCTTTAATGCTGGTTCACCTTCACTGAATCAGCTTCAGAGACTAACTGCACATTGGGCATCTTCATGAAAACAAGAATAATGTGTCCACACAACACTGAAGGCAGAAATGTTGGCAGCCCACCTGTCTGTTATCGGGTTTTGACTCTTTAGTTAGATCTAAATCTAAATCTAGGTGATTTGGTTCAGAAAAAGGCATCCAAAGGCTGAGTGGATAGCTAACTCCACATGATAGCACTGATGTTCAAACACAGAGACATCAACAGCAGTATATACAGTAGCAGGAACTCTTAAACAAGCAATTTTATGCCTGACATTCACTTGTATCTGTTTTTTCTGAAGTCTATCTCTGTTTTGGTTGTTATTTTTTCACAATTTCAAAACAAGAAAAACAAAAGAATGTCTGCTTATGTGTCTTTTAAATCTGTTATCCTTCCCCAAACTTGAATAGGGAATCTAGCACATTAAGCTGCAGCTCAGAGCAAAGGAATATAGTCATTTTGTCAGTGTTCTATTGGTAGGTCCCCATTTTAAAACCTATTGCAAAGATTTCAGAGTTGCCTTATCTAAATTTACACTCTACTCCAATCATCCAATTAATCCAATGACTGATTAAGTAAGCTGTGTTCAAACAGTGACTGACCTGTGTAACCTTCTGCTACGCTGCTCTTTTCTTCCATTCGTGTTGGGTAACAAAAGACAATACTTTAGTTGCCTTGAATCTCTTAATTTTAATGTCCTTGGCATCTGGGAAAGTAAAAGCAAATGTCATTTAACTAAGGCTCCTGCACACTTTCTTGAGGGTGGGAGGTGGGGTGCTTCTATTTCCATGTTTCCTAAGAGAAAGGAAAAACATTACAAAAAAATCACTTAATACTTTGTGGTAACTGGCCCGGACACAGACGGGGAGACATTGTTAGTTCACCCAACACACGTTTATTTACAATATATACAGAATAAAGTGCCACACACAACCCCAAAACTCCCCCAAAGTCCAGGCCTCACAATGCCTCTCTTTTTCTGGTCCGCCTCCACTCCTCTCCCCCCGAGCTCCATCTTGCTTCCTCCCAACACCAGCCATCGAATGGTGGGAGGCGGACGTGCTCCAGGTGCCTCCCGATTAGCTTCCGCCGGCACTACCAAGTGTGGTGGAAGTACCAGCTGCGCACCCGGAAGCACTCCGGGTGTCCCTGGTCTTCTTCCCCTCAGCACTTCCGGGTGTGGAGGAAGTGCTGAGGGCCAGGGCTCCTCAGGCATTGGGGTGCCGCCTGGTGGTGACCACGGTACCCTGTAGGGATGAGCTTCTAAGCTCTGTTCCCGTGGTCCCCAAAGCCACCAGGGCAGTCGTCCCCCCGTGGTCTGGAGGAGACGTAAGCCCTCCTCCGGTCTTCCTGGGCGTCCCGGCTTGGTACCACCCCCAGCCACTTGCCACAGTGCCCCACTGCAAGCTAAGACACCTAGAAGACAGCGGCCCGTCCCACGAGGGCAGGTCTCCCACGAAGCAGGTCCTACTGCAGCTTCAGTGCCCGGTCCTGTAACACACAAAGCAGAAACAGGGGCGGAGACGCCAGTAGGCACCGTCGGGACGACGTCTCCGCGCCTTATGTGTCTTATTTTGCAGGACTGGACCGTGGACGATGGTATGTCGGCACCCCTCAGTGGGAAACACCCAACCCTCGCGGGACGGGCTTCAGCTGGTGATGGGGCAGTGTGCCAGACGGCTGGGAACCCTACCCAGCCGGGACACCTGGATGGTCCATGAGAGGGACGATACCTCCCCTGGGCCGCCTGGGTCTGCTTGGGGGCCACTGGAACGGTGCTGGGAAGCGCGCCCGGATGCTTATGGAACCCTGGATGGCAGCACTTCCGCCACACCAGGAAGTACTGCTGGAAGAAATCCCAGGGGCACTTATAAAAATTAATTTTAAGCAAAAATTGAATGGAACTCTGCATAGACCACCCTACTGCTACCAAGGCAAAATTGGAGATAAGTCCAGCTGCAGACCTCGGCAGCACCATGATTCAGTATTTCTGCTGGACAGCCAATTGGATTAAAGGTTTTTGTCACTTGGTTTACTTCACTTGAGTCAAATAACCCTCCTCCAACCCTGAGATTAAGTTTATTGGGCAGATTTGTGCTTACTGAAGACAGGAGATATGTCCATTTAATTGCACCCTGGACAAAAGTTTGAAAGACTTGCTCTCCCAATAATGGTTCCTGTCTATGTTAAATAGAAATTGAACAAAAGGGACATAAAAAGTTTGGGGAAATACAAATAAAAAAAACAGAAATAATGTATAACACTGAACATGAATTAACCTTGTTACACATGCTCTGCTAGCACACAAGTTAGCCCACAATTTTTCTTTCAAACAGAATCCTCCTTTTCTGTTCATTGCTTTTCTTAAATATACAGTGTCACATTTTCTCAAATCTAATGTATTTTTATTTTGCCTTATTTATATCTTCTAGTAGTATTTTATTCCATTTTTATCAATTGCATTATTTAATTAACCATTTAGTTAAAGAAGAGCGGTTTGCTCTTTGCATTAAATGTGACAGTTTTCTCCATCAGAGTAGCTGTGTACTGTGACAGTTTAAAATTTCTGGACCTTTTTGGTTTTGGAATAGGGACAGATGTGTGCTATAAAATGTAAAGTACTGTAAGTGCCAGTCCCTCTTTATTATGTCATTTCTCTTTCAAATAGTTAAGACTGTTTATTTTGTGTTATTACATTTTGTCCTTCATACTCATTAAACACTTTTCTGTGTTATTTTGCAGTGTGGAGATTATCCGTCTAGGAAACAGTTTTTACATTGACTGGGACAGAAAGATGTATTACCCACGATGTGATATGCCTGCACAGGCACGTACCACCACACTCAATGAAGAGCTTGGACAGATAAAATATATCTTTTCTGATAAAACTGGTACTCTCACCCAGAACATTATGATGTTTAATAAATGTTCTATCAACGGCAAGTCTTATGGTAAGTGCAGCAGTAGAAAAATAATCATATGAGTCTGATCCAAGCACCTTGATACCTGGTTATAAAAAGAAGGAATGGTGTAATACTGTAACGTGAACAAATTAAACAAAATTCCACTATTTTGGAATTCATTATTTGTATAAAAATGAAAAATTAAGACATTGTTGAGGACTCTATCAGACTTCAGCTTCCCATTCCCATATTTCACAATCTGTGAATTGAATGATGACTGGAAATAAAGCACTGTCCACAGACAAAGTAAAGCACTGTCCACAGTAAATTTACTGCCATACAAATTCACAATTAGACAATTTAATTAAGAAGTTATTCTATTTAGCTAAATATTAATAAGAACAAAAAGTAAATATCCATCATTTTATAAATAAATAAAATTCAAAGAAATAAAACTCTGATAAAACATAAACTTTATACAGTAATCCCTCCTCCATAGCGGGGGTTGCGTTCCAGAGCCACTCGCAAAATAAGAAAATCCGCGAAGTAGAAACCATATGTTTATATGGTTATTTTTATATTGTCATGCTTGGGTCACAGATTTGCGCAGAAACACAGGAGGTTGTAGAGAGACAGGAACGTTATTCAAACACTGCAAACAAACATTTGTCTCTTTTTCAAAAGTTTAAACTGTGCTCCATGACAAGACAGAGATGACAGTTCCGTCTCACAATTAAAAGAATGCAAACATATCTTCCTCTTCAAAGGAGTCAGGAGCAGAGACTGTCATAAAGGCAGAGGAAAATCAATAGGGCTGTTTGGCTTTTAAGTATGCGAAGCACCGCGGCACAAAGCTGTTGAAGGCGGCAGCTCACACCCCCTCCGTCAAGAGCACAGAAAGAGAGAGAGAGACAGAGAAAAACAAGCAAGCAAAAATCAATATGTGCCCTTCGAGCTTTTAAGTATGCGAAGCACGGTGCAGCATGTCGTTTCAGGAAGCAGCTGCACAAAAGATAGCAACGTGAAGATAATCTTTCAGAATTTTTAGACTAGCGTCCGTATCGTCTAGGTGTGCGAACAGCCCCCCTGCTCAATCTCCCTACGTCAGGATCAGAGAAAGTCAGCGCAAGAGAAAGAGAAATGTAAGCTGGGTAGCTTCTCAGCCATCTGCCAATAGCGTCCCTTGTATGAAATCAACTGGGCAAACCAACTGAGGAAGCATGTACCAGAAATTAAAAGATCCATTGTCCGCAGAAACCCGCGAAGCAGCGAAAAATCCGCGATATATATTTAAATATGCTTACATATAAAATCCGCGATGGAGTGAAGCCGCGAAAGGCGAAGCGCGATATAGCGAGGGATTACTGTATTCCACAACATATGTCAATCTATGAAAAATATCACCTAATAAAAACAATAAAATAAAAAAGAATGTTTGCAAGATGTGGCCAGTCTCATGTATAACCTTATATCCACAACTGTGAAGACATTGGCCCTTCATCATATGATACTGTAGCTCTATAAATTACACAGAATACATGTCTCATACCCACCATTACCTGGTTTGTTTTTCTCATAATAAATCTTTCTTAATCTTTGTAAAAATCTTTTTGGGTACTGTAGGTGACTATAGTACTCTATCTAAATGATATTTACAATTTACTTACATACAGTAGCAAACATCAGGAAAATGAATTTTATAAACACACTGTTATAAAACAATGTATATCATGGCATGGCCAAGTTTTTAAAATGCAGTATTCTCGTAAAATAAAGATACTTTTCAATTTTCTTTTAAGTGGCCGCTTCACATTCCACAAAACTCATTTTGATGTTGATTCACTGATGTTGCTGGTCTTGATTGATTTTTTAGTGTACTATTGCATTAATTTCATATGGTCAATTAAAATAGAAAATCACTGGTGTCTAAAATATGTCTGAAAACTTAAATGTTATCTGTTTTTAATTTTTCTGCTTACTCATACACTTACGATTATTTATTTTAAATTGCTTATTCCTATGTGCTCATACTAAATTACTGACAGCTAAAGAAAATTGTTGTGTAAAGTTATGTGGATGTCTCTTGAGATTTCCAACTATACATCCAACTGCTTGAATGCATGTGAACTGCACTCTTTCTGAAATTATCATTCATCCTTCATACCACATTTGCTTAGTTATCTAACTGTAATTTTCTTTTCTGTCATCTCCCTTTCAACAACATTTGTAGTGAAGCATAATTAAGGCAAACAAAAAGTACCTGCATTTATATTACTGATGGAGGAAACAAAAAGTACAATCTCACATCCTGTTCATTGCATAATCAGTCTAAAATTGCTAAAAAAAGGCTTTTTTTCAAATAATTTGTGGCTAAATGTTATTAAAAGGAAAATTATTACATTGTTCCTAAAACTTACAAAATACGTATATATCTTAGATAAGGTAGCAGTATTAGAACTTTCCCGTAATTCTTGAGGACAATGAAAATAAGAAGAATGTATTTCATGTATTTTATAGAGAATAATTTGACTAGGTTATTCTTTTAGTAATAGTTTTCCATAAATCCAGCAATAAAAGTGCTTCTAGAAAATACTGTTAATTTCCAGTGGTACAGGATCATAAACTCAAAAAATACACTTCATAAGAATTACATTTACCTAATATACAAAATCTGTTTTTTCTTAGAATTTTTTAAATCCAGGGTACTCAAAATGTGGCCCCCTAAAGCATTTTCAGTGGGTCCCAGGTAGTAAGAAATTTATTTAAGTTTATTAATCATTTTCAGAATTGAAATCTCTGCTCAAAACAAGCACATTCAGTTTCCTCTCAAAAGGGGGGGCCCCGCATTAGTGTTTTGCATGTCCTTTCAGTTCAAGTGATGTTACTTTCTGTATTACAACATGTTTAGAGAGCTACTGGTGAAAATGACAAGGAAATTGTGAAATGCAAAATTGTGAAATGCAAAATTTCAAACAAGCATAGGATATTCAACAAAGTATGGAAGGAAAGAAGAATTCACATTCACTAAAGTAAACAATAAACCTCTATGTCTGCTTTGTTAGACAAGAATAGCGATACCACAACGATACCACAACGCACAAATATCCAGCCTCACCATGAAATCCGTCACACTGACTTTAGAAACTTATGTACCCTCAGAGCAATTTAAGAAAGGATAAAATCCGCTTACTTCTAGATAGACTACATTACCAGCAAAATCGACTGTGTTGCCAAATAATAGGGAGTGATTCAGTCAAAGAAACATCATATAAAATACCGTGAAATGTTGTATAGAGCCACAAGCCTTTTACAGAAGGTGAGCTTATCAAGAAGAGTTTTTTGGAGTGTAGTGAATCTCTTTTTAATGATTTTAAAAACACAGATGATATCACTGGTCAGATATCAAATTTGCAACTAGAAATTCTACACTAGCCAGAAGAGTTGAAACAATTTCCAATTATCTTTTTGAAAAACTTGTAATAAATCTAAGTAACGCAGAGCATTTTAGTCTGGCAATTGATGGGTCAACTGATATATCAGGCAGGGCACAGGAGTGGGTGTGCTTCTTAAGGAAATGCTCACATTCCTCCCACTTAAAGGCCAAAAAAGAAGAAAGGAAATTTGTTTAGCTCTGTTTGAGTTCTTGAAGGGACCAGGAAGTAAAACTGACCTGAGTAAACTGATGTCAGTTTCCACTGACGGTTCTTCATCAGTACTTGGGAAGGAAAAGGGTCTTACAGTGTTACTGAAAAAAGAAGCAGGGAAACCCATGATTTGCATATCATTGCATTCTCCATCAAGAACAGTTATCTTGCAAACTGGGAAAAAGAAATCTGAATGTGACAATTGAAAAAGTAGTTAGAATTGTAAATTATTTCTCAGCACAATCACTAAAGCACCTTTAGTGGAAGAATATATATCACGACATCATGCTACATGCCGAAGTTCGATGGTAAAACTGACAGAGCGTTTTATTAAAGTTTATTGATTTGCTCCCAATAACAGTTTATTCAGCACAAGGGAGCACAATGATCTGGGGTATGTCGATGATGAAAAATTCATACTGGATGTTGCTTTTCTCACCAGCATCACAGGGCATTTAAACACACTAAATCTGATGTTACAAGGAAACAAGACAATTCTCCCTGTTCCTGTTAAAATTGTTTTATATTTTCAGGAAAAGCTACTTCTCTGTCAAGAACATCTTCAAGAAGGTTTCCACTCAGCAGAGTTCATAGATTATTTTGATGATCTTTTAAGAGAATTTAACGGTTGTTTTAATTACCTAAAGCCACTAATGCCAATGATTTGTGCAGTTGAAGATCCCCTTTAGTACTGAGTAAAATCTGCTTCAGATCTCACGGAGATGTTTGATGTTTCAAAAGTCAGATCTGAAAATGAGCTTATCGATTTGCCGAATAACTGCATTTTACAACATAAATATAAAGAGGAATTAGTTTTAAACTTCTGGATATGTTATGTATCAGGTGGAGATTATGGCGCTGTCCTAACTTGCTCAAAAAAAAGTTTGACCAGTTTTTCAACCACGCATGCGAAAGTGCATTTTCAGCAATGGTGATTACCAAGTGCAAACAGCGCAATCCCCTGACTCACAAGCACCTCACTGAATGCCTGCTTGCTGCAACAACTGGATATCAACCTGACATAAAGAAACTAGTCAGCAAAATGCAAACCCAGTCTTCACATTAGGCAAGCTTGCAGTATGCATTTTGTATATTGTATTATATTAAATATACTTTAATGTACATATGAGTTATTGTTGAAAGTAACTGTAGAGCACATTTTTCACTGAAGAACCACATGCTGTGTATATAATTAATCGGAACTGAATTTTCATCAAGTAAAATATTTTTATTTGACATATTGTTTTTGTATTTTCAGCTGTTTCAATAAATTGTTTAAGGTAAACAAGAGGGAATGGTTATAAGCATCCTGACTGTATTAGTTTGTATTTATGGTAGGGCATGGCAGTATTCAAATGTAACTTAGATATTTTTTTTATATGAAGGCATTTAAAGTAGGAAAAGTAGATTGGATAATAAAATGTTAATAGTTCTAAATTACAGTAAAGTTTCAAATAGCTTTCATAATTATTTTAAGATGCATTTTTACTTTACTTCCATTTTCTGCTATATGTTACAAAATTAAAATTATTACAAGAGAAATCTTATGTTCGTTAAAAAACTGCTAATTGTTACATTTATTATTATTATTTTGAATTTCTTTTGAATTACATTATATATATTGTAAGAGATTAGGCAGACCACAATAAGAGGTGCAAGTTCTCTATTAAACTGACTGAAGATGTTGGATCTTCTGGTCTTAGGTCCTTCCAGCAAGAAGAGATGGGTCCATGTGGGCAGATACTGGAACTGATTTCTGTGGTGATATAGCCATCAATCTTCTGGTCTGCAGAGGGAGAAAGAGAAAAGGCATTAACACACACACCAACCCCTGGAACAGCAGGGAATTACAGTCACCAGAGCCCTTAAGCTGTTCCCTATGCACACGTGTGACTCTCTCTCTCTTTTTACAGTCATCCTTGACTGTACTTAATGTAACATAATATACAGTAGGCCATTAATATCTGCTGCTGAATCCAGAAAACATGGTTAACTCAAGGGTGATAAAAATATTTTTTAGTGTTTCAGTGGTCTGCTGTGACTTTGGCTTAATTTTATAGGTATCCTTTTCAATTTTGTGGCAAAATACAGTGGATATTTATGAGCCATGTTAAGGTTTAATAAAACCAGACTGAAACTGCCTAACCTGTATTTGCAATTGCAATTACACCATCATGTAAACCATATATAGCATATCTATAGTATATCCCACTAATATAAGACCGGCACAATAGTTCAAGTCCAAGTCTACTGTCATGTGTATAGAACAAACAGGAAGCCTTACTTGCATGTCTAAACACAAGCAACAGTCCTCTCTGGAACCATGTTCATATATACTGCTCATCCATGAGGTACTGTATCTCAGTTAAAATCCCCAACAATAAAGCATTGCTTCTGGGGGTTACACACCAGAACTGACTGTTAAGTCAAAAGTGTTTTTGCAGCTTAGCTGATATTTGCATATTTAGCAGTTAAAATTAACTTGCTGAATTTTTCTAGGTAAATAATATGAAATAAACTTCACAGGGAACTCAATATCTTTAGTACAGGGCATTTCTTTTAGTTATACAAGATGGAATACAAAATTTGTACACACGGGCATGTACATTCCTTATCAATTCTGATACTCTGCTCCTGTCCATTTTCATTTGTGTTTAGTATAAGCAAATTGATTCATATTCTTATGTTTCTGTAGAACAGGTGACAGTTGAATTCTGCTAGTCCAAGAAATAATTTGTCCTTGATCTGATTTATTACACATGCTGTATGAGTAATTCTGAATCATGGTAGGAAGAGATGCCTAGAAACAATTTTGCTTTAGTCAGAGTCTTGTCCGGTGATGGCATTACATTTCTGAACCTTCACCTGTAGCAGGAAACTTGAGTTAGTAGTACTAGCATAGAGTCTGTCGCTTAGCAAATAAATCCTGTGAATATGTCATTGGCAAAATAACACAGTCAGCTCTTTTGGGTTAAGCACTATTTAGCGGAGTTGCTTAAACTGTAAAGAAAGTGTAAAGAAAATGAGCAGCTGCATTTCACATGATACAAATCAAACACTACATTACAGGCCAGAAATCAGACCTGTACACTCACCTAATAAAACTATTTTAAATAAAGTAGCTGTACTCCAAGAATAGCAAGAATAGTCTTTTGCTACCAACATTGTTATCATCCTTTTCTTTTTATATGCCCACTTTTATGAAATTGAGCTAATAATAATTAATTATTAATAGTAGCTATATTATGAAGGCCTAACATTTATTTGCTTCTTTTGCAGGTGATGTGTTTGATTTCACAGGAAACCGCTTGGAAATCACAGACGTAAGTTTTGAATTGCAGTACCAGTAATTGGTCAGTTCAGCCAAGGTTAATTATGAAGAAGAAGATTCAATCCATAAACACTGATTACTGAATAGGAAAAGTGTGCTAAATTCCATGCAATAGTCCAGGTTATTGTCATTAGCTAGAATGTCAGGTCAATCACCTTATTCTAGTCTTTCTGGTCAATAAAAGAATACTCCAACCAAAAAATATTTTTTGTTAAAATACTATTAAATAAGTAATTTTCAGAAAACACTCAGTATGATTGAGGTTTTGAACTGAAGGCCCACCCCTTGCCCTGTTCGTTGGTCAAGTACCCTATAAACCTATAAAGGTTCCTGCTCAGTAATAACTAATTCATTGGCTACAATGGTGCTTCATGTGATATCAGCATTGCAGAGGGTGGTCTAAAATGGGTGTACAATAGGTTATTATAAGTTAAAGAAAAGAAAGTGAAAACATTATTGGGTGAAAAATATGCCTTATAAATCCAAAGAAAATAGCACAATTCAGACAACAGTACTTTAAATGTGAGCAATGGTCAAAAGACAAAAAATATAATCCAAATATAAAAATCAGTAAAAAAGATCAAAATAAAGATGCAGTGCCAAAGCTGCTCTTTTCTCTTTAGTTTCATCTTGAATACTGCTAGGGCCTGTAGACCATCTTCCTAAATAGGTGGCCCTGCATCATTAGATTTCATAAACAGTAATCTGGGCAAATCACAAAAAAACACTGAAAAAATAGCAAAATTAATAAACAATACAAAGAAAATCATAATATTAAATAATGATAAAACAAAAAACAGAATGTATAAAAAAATGAAAGGATATTTAAATAACAACAAAAAACAAAAAGATTAAATAAACTAGGGAGAAATATGACCCAGGCTGGCAACTCTGGTTGTATCATTAACAATTACACCTTGTTCTTCATTTAGTTCGTCTTAATCTTTTCCCACTTCTATGTAGAGTCAATGTGCTTGGTCAACCATCTCCAAACCGCTCAATTCTTAATCTTCTCCCCACTCAGTACCATTTCGTTTAAATTTTTGTTTATGTTTTTTACTTTATTCATCTACCTCCCCTTTGGCCTCCCTCTTTTTCTCTTCCCCTGTACTTCCATTTCCATCACCATAAAAGTTACATCAAGGAACATAAATGTAATTAACCAATGCATGGGGAGTTCTGTATTTAGCGATTGGTATAATCTGCTCTTGAATTTTAACTTGTAGTTTTTACTACTGTACTGTATTCTAGAGGGTGACAGCGATAGATTGGCAATCTAGCTCTGTGAAGAGGACTACTTGTATTCTATTGTGTGTATTCTACTTATGCCATTTTTTTGACACCCATTGCACTCACAACCTACCTGAAAGGGAGTATCTCTCTAAATTGCCTTTCCCAAGTATACTTCCATATTTTTTACAACAAAGGTAGTTTTTGAATTTTTTTGTTGACTTCTTAGGGAGCCAAGGCTGAGAAGCCGTCAAAAACAAGGCCTATTAAAGCCCATTGTGGGACACTCTGTGTGATTTTAGGCTATGCAAGAAATAAATAGTTGTTGTTGAGACAGGCAGCTCATCAATTGAAAAGATCAATCTTATTGGAGCATGCTTCACTGTCACTTATAAAAGAATTTTCCAGATAATGGACATTTTGATATTGTTTGCGATTGTAAATTTGCAAGCCCACTGAAGCCAGCTAAATCACGAATGTTGTTATTTTCATTTTCTACAAGAGTAAAACTTTTTCTTAAGCATCACAGCAAATTGTAGCTGAAACAGCTGTCTTTGGGCTTGTGAACATACATATTAAATATTAACAGTATCGTTACCATGCTCAGTTGAATTGTTGTCTGGAAGGGTGTTACAGCATACACTCCACATTGCAAGACTTGACAATACTGTTAAAAAGCCCTGCTTTTAAGTAATGACTTCTGTTAGATTTTAAAAAATTGGAATTTAAGTTATTCTGCTTTTTTCTTCTTTATTTATCTTCATTGTTGCTCACTGCTGTAATCTAATTTGTTGCATGTTTGTTCCACTATCTGTCTAATAATTTGCACCCTGTTGTTTGCAGTACACAGACCGGGTGGACTTCTCTTTCAACCCATTAGCTGATCCCAAGTTTGTATTTCATGACCATAGCCTGGTAGAAGCAGTAAAGCTGGGAGATCCAGAAGTTGAGACTTTTTTCCGCCTGTTGTCCCTTTGCCACACTGTCATGCCTGAGGAAAAACAGGAAGGTGAATGAAAGATGCAAATTATGATATATACTGTGTATTCTTGGGGTAGAGACTGGGATATGTTCTTAGCAGAACTGTATTTTACATGGATTTTTTGTGGTACTGGATGATAAACTATTTGGAAAGGGGAGTCTATACCAGGGAATGCCCTGAGCATTTTCAGAAGCTTTAATTTGAAAGTGTTTTTTCATTAATTTCTGCTTAGGTTTATTGCTATACCAGGCTCAGTCACCAGATGAGGGTGCTCTTGTCACTGCTGCAAGGAACTTCGGTTTTGTGTTTGTCTCAAGGACGTCTGAAACCATTACAGTAGTTGAGATGGGTGAAACAAAATCTTATGAACTTCAAGCAATCCTGGACTTCAACAATGTGCGCAAACGGATGTCCGTCATTGGTGAGAAGCAAGGAATTAATCTATATAAATTCAGTTAAATACAGAAAAAATAATTTAGTTATCTGATAACTTTTGTATTTTGTATTAAACACTCTGTGTGAAATAGTGCGTAATCCAGATGGGAAATTGTCCCTGTACTGCAAAGGAGCAGACACCATCATCTACGAGAGGCTACACCCAGACTGCAAAAAACTGATGGATGTAACAACTGAGCACCTAAATGTGAGTTGTGAAACAAACGGGATAGTACACCTTAAAATGTACATCTCCAGGAATGTTTGGTTGGACTAAACTATTTGTGTGTAGGAATGCATTCCTACCTTGTGAGCAAGAAAACTTGCATTCAATTAATTGGCTAGTTCAGTATCCAAAAAGTAAAAAAAAATATTGTGGGCTAGGACAACATTTGGACCTTTTCCAAACAGAACAGTACAAACAGACAAAAAAAAAATCAGTACCACTGACCTCAAGTCACAATGCTTCCATTTCTTTCAGTTCCATATGCTCGTTTTCTTAATTTAATCTAATTTCCCTTAATTACTTCTTTCACCTGATCATCTTTATTATCATGCCATTTTCATGTTTCAGACTAGAATTGTCTTTATGTAATATCCATCTTCATATACTGCCTTTTATAATGTATGTATAACTATATGATCTTTAGATAGATAGATAGATACATACTTTAATCTGAACTTGCATTTTTTCTCCATGTGTGCTTTTCATGCGTCTTTGTAGATTACTTCTTTTGCTCTTTTGCAAAGAGGGAGAACTTATTGTGGCAGTGCTGCATGCAAGGCAGGAACAGCTCCTGAATGGAGTGCCAGTCCATCACTAGGACCTTTAGGCACACATTCACAATGAGACAATTTCGAACTGCCAGTTAAGAACATGTATGTATCTCTGGAATTGTGGGTAGAAAACCCATGCAAGCAAGCACGAAACTGTGAAGTGAAAAATGACCAGGATCTGTAAGGCAACAGTGCTAAGCATGGCACCACCATGTTGCCCAACTATATTTTTTTAGGGTGTAATGTACTGACATTAGGTATAGTAAAGGTTAGACAGACATAATACATAGACTATAATATAAATATATTGGGCCCACAGTGAGCAAAATTCTTTACAGGCTACAATGGAGCAAAACAAAATATTCACATTTAAATGCATATGTTACGGGCCCCACTAGTGGGCCACAGCAACAGAAATGACGAAAGTAGCAAATCCCGAAGTGTACGCCAACTTCGCCTCCACCAGAGGATGAGCTACGTCAACAAGGTCTGGAACTGAACTCAATGGTGGCGTAATCCAGGTCTTTGGCCCTGTGAAATAGGTAAAGTGGAGCAGCAATGAGAGCACACCGCTTTCAGTTTGTTGTCCGAGTAGCGTCTCTTTATTCACATTCAATAAAGTCATTATAACCCTGCATATATATATTTGACTATTTTACATTCACATTCTCAGGTGTGTTCCCAATACCTCTTCATTCCACCAAGAGTCTCAATAAACAAGATCACATACACATGTACTTACAGTAAACAATCCCTAGCCAATAGGGTAATAGAGAAAAAGATTACAGAAATACTGTATTTAAATCAAGCTATGTGCTGTATTAAATTATATGCAGAGGCACAACTAATCTCTTCATTATATAACCCTTTTTTTTTAAATAACATTTCTAAAGGTGTGAAACATCAGCATTAAGCATTAATCAAAAATCTTCAATGCTAGCTACTCTTATCGTATTTCAAACACTTTCATAACTACCCGTTTCATATTTATACATGTATAACAACATAATAACCATTCATCACAACATTTCAGCCATTCTATAACTTCTTTACACCTAATACAGTTTACAAAATATACATTTAACAAGAGTATTAAGTGTTTAGGAGCTGAGCAACTATTTAAAAAGCCACACTCTTGTCTGGTTAATGATCCACATTACCGCCGTCTATCTACAGTGCAGCGGCGCGGTCGCAAACAAGCAGCTTGCGAGTTTTAAGTTCGCGCCTCTGTAGCAATACATATCAGCATACTACTGTCATGTTCTGAGTATACTTGACTCTCGGTTAAAATGTAAAATACTCCAATTTATTGTACAGTAACCTGTGAAATAGGTAAAGTGGAGCAGCAATGAAAGCACACCACTTTCAGTTTGTTGTCCAAGTCATAGACATATAATAACTAGACGCCTCACGACCAGCAGAATCGTACGTCAACGTCGCCGCCATATTGCGAGTGGCACTGCTGTGGAGTGAAGTTATGGATAAGATGCCTCACACATGTTCTGCTTGGGATTTTACAAATAGCTGTACACTCCAAACCAGATCCCAGGGTATTACATTTCATAGGTAAGGCTGAACAATTGTTTTGGTTATATTTGGCCATTAGAAAATCCCGTTTTATAATCTTTACTTTAGCTACGCCAGGCTAAGCTAGCAAAGCTGTGCATTTATGTGCTCAAGTGAGCCTTCAAACAACGTTTTGGCTAAACTAATTTAGTCACTAACTATGTAGATTGTTGTTAGCTGTTAACATTTCTCAAACTTGATGATGTTTTTTCTCAAGGAGCACATTGAGGAAACACAGTTTGAAATTGACAACCATCATTTTATGCTCATGTCTTTAGTTGTGTCTGTCTTCCACAAACTAAGGCTGCACTATATTGCCAGACTGAATACTCTCAAATTACTGGATCTGAGAGAGCGAGAGGAGTGTAAGTCTGGAGGAGATCAGTGAGGAAGGGGGGAGCTTTAAATGTTAAGAGCAGTATTTTGTATTGTATTGTATTCTGTAGTTAACAGGGAGCCAGTGAAGTTGAGAGAGAATAGGTGTAATATGTTCAGTGTATTTAGAACAGCAGGTTATTATCCTGGCAGCAGAATTTTGAAGAAGTTGTAAGCGATAGATACGTTTTTGTGGGATGCCAGATAGAATAGCATTACAGTAATCTATACGTGAGGTAACTCGGCATTAACCAATACTTCAGTACTGTGTTAAGTAAGAACAGGACGAAGTCTAGAAATGTTTCGGAGATGGAAGAAGGCAGTCCAAGAAATGTTACTTATATGGGAGGAATTATTTAATAATAATTATAATTATATTGCCATTATCCATATTACTAACCGAGAATGCTAAACCGGATGGACGCAGGGACATCCGGCCATGGGCCGTAGCCGCAAAAAGACGTACTGCGCAGGCGCCCCAAGAAATGAGGGGCTGCGAGAGGCGGATGAGGGGCCGCGAGAGGTGGACAAGACCACAGAAAAAAGGAGTGAGCACAGAAAAAAGGAGTCAAAGAAATGAGGCGCCACGAGCACAGAAAAAGGTAGTCAAACGCAGGCGCTGCACGAAACCCATTGCACACGAAACTAGCACACAAAAAAAAAAAGAAGACGCTCGCGCACAACAGCAAGGCACACCCCCCCCCTACAGGCACCGGACGGGACACACACCAAGAGGGGGATTTAACAAGCCCCTGGAACACAAAAAGAAAGAAGATGCTCGCGCAACAACAATCCTCACCCCCCCCCCCCCCCCCCCACATCAATAAGAAGTGACACCCAAAGCCACATATCTAAAGGAAACGTCCATATTAAACATATGTCATCTCAACACCTTCACACTAGGCAGCATAGGTGGATCTCCTTACAATAAAGCACTATTAACCGTTCAACTGCAGAAAAGGCTCCATATTAACAGTGAGTGCGATCCTCCTTATTACTTATCCATATTTCGCACGCTGAGGAACAAACAAGTCATGAATACACGGTCACGGGTACAAAACGATTCGGATCGGATAACGGGACCAAACACACGAACACGAATGAAACAACAAAATACACGGCGGCGCATACAACGCGATTCGGAAACTCTGGGAGAAAAAATGTCTCGGATCAAAAAACGCAAAGCTCAAGTAACCCCGTTACAGAGACGTGCCCAAATGAACAGACACAATGAACGTAGACGCATACAGCGCGCGTCTCAAAGTACTGCATCGAAACAAGCACGATTTCAAAAGAAAGAGCTCGCGTCTCAGACATACAAAAAAGGGAGCGAAGAGACAGAATAAATGAACGCAGACGTGTACAACGCGCATATGACCTGCCAGAAAACAAGCAAGCAAGACTCCAAAAGCAGAAAGCTCAACTGACCGACATACAAAAACGGACAAGGCTCGATACAAACAATGCACGACGTAGACTGAAACGGACTTTTCGCAAAGCGGAGGCGAATCAATTAAAACTCCAAAATAGCGCGTCACAATTAATGGACATGCAACAACGCGGCACTCAAACGTCACAAGCAAAACATGCCCGTCGCGGACATCAGCGCCAGACACATGCTAAACGCTTACGCCAGTAGGCTGACAACGCCTTCAATAATGAGTCCACTATTGAGGAAAATTCATTGGGATTAATAAATGTCATTTGCAATCATTGTCATTCACTTAACTTCCCAGAAGAAACAACTGGCAATACAAATAATGAATTTACACGTTGTTGTCAAAAGGGGCAGATTAGACTGCCTCCTTTATATTCATATCCTGAATATATACAGAAGCTTCTAACTAACGATGTGCCTGAAAGTAAAAACTTTATGAACTGCATTAGATCCTACAATAGTTCATTTGCTTTTGCATCTACCGGAGTACATATCAGGCCACCAAAAGGCAATGGCCCATACTGCTTTCGCATATGTGGTTAACACAACGCACCATATTATGTCCAAAAAATATTAATGTTACTCACATTAATAACCAGGTCATTTCATTACTTCCTGGAGAGACACGGCTCTTTCTAAGCTCTGACAAAGTTGACTCTGATGACGACAATGAACATCTGAATTTCCCCTTAGAATATTTGAACACTATTAACCCGGACGGATGACCACAACACAACCTTACCCTTAAAAACGGAACAATAATCATGCTATTAAGAATCCTTAACACTAAACAGGGTTTATGCAATGGCACACGGTTAGTCGTCAACACCATGACACACAATGTTATTCAAGCAACAGTTCTTACAGAATCACATGCTAACAATACTGTTCTCATTCCTAGAGTTGACCTTACGAGTTCTGACCTACAATTACCTTTTACATTGAACCGCCGACAGTTCCCCATTAAACCTGTATTTGCCATGACCATCAACAAATCACAAGGACAAACCATGGACAAGGTTGGCATCTACCTCTCTGAACCCGTTTTTGAACATGGACAACTTTATGTTGCCTTCTCACGTGTTCGACGTTCATCTGACGTTAAAGTTAAAGTTATAAATGATCCATGCCAAGGAAGACTCATTCAAAGACAAGACACCATCTTTACTACTAATGTTGTATACAAAGAAATATTCCAATAAAACATTACTCTATGCCAAACACTCTATTTTTTATTTATATAGGCATCATCCAAACCTGCACACTATTCTATATCTAATTCATACATCTCACTCTTTGTCATGCCCCAACGCCAGGGGTTGGCGAGCGAAGCGAGCAGGGGGCGGAGCCCCCTAGTTAGTGTATAAATGGATATAAATAATTGCATTTAAGCTATTCGCCAAAATCTGTTATATGTAAACGATACTGTTTTAAACGTTATTGTTTTGTCATCAGAAAGCCCGGTTTCCACGTCTACCTGTATTAGTTTAAATGGCACTTTTGCCACTCGCAATAAGGCTGACATATCGTGTCTACTGGGAAACACAGTGAATGCGGCGTCTATCTATAGTATATATGTCTATGGTCCAAGTTGCGTCTGAGGGGCAGGCCGAAGTTCGTCCCTTTACTGCAACCCTGACGGAACCACTGCAGTATGAAACATGTTCCTACCAATTACTGCTCATGCCACAGTCTGTTTTCATGGTCCAATCAACAACAGGGACCCTTTGTTTACCAAATAGTATTCACTTTTGGCGATTTATTACATTAATAAGAAAAACTATTGTGGCCACTCTTTTTTTTTTTTTTGAGTGTGCCACACATACAGTAATTCATACATGCCTTAGGATGTACCTCTTTGGCACAAACTGTAGAGTGAACATAACTTGAGATAACTCAAGAATGTAAATTAAAACACACACTAGTGTGCAAGTTCGTTTTGAAGGATTTTGCTGACTTAAAAATTTACATACTATTATATCATTTTGTGAGCAAGTCACTTGGCCTGCCTGTGCTGGAAAACCAAAAGAAATGTAACCAATTGTATCATAAATGTTGTAAGCTGCCTTGGATGAAGGTGCCAGCCAAATAAATAAGTAAATGTAAATGTAAGGTAAAAATTATTTTGATTTGGAATACAGTAATCCCTCCTCCATCGCGGGGGTTGCGTTCCAGAGCCACCTGCGAAATAAGAAAATCAGCGAAGTAGAAACCCATATGTTTATATGGTTATTTTTATATTGTCATGCTTGGGTCACAGATTTGCGCAGAAACACAGGAGGTTGTAGAGAGACAGGAAACGTTATTCAAACACTGCAAACAAACATTTGTCTCTTTTTCAAAAGTTTAAACCTGTGCTCCATGACAAGACAGAGATGACAGTTCCGTCTCACAATTAAAAGAATGCAAACATATCTTCCTCTTCAAAGGAGTGCCCGTCAGGAGCAGATGTCAGAGAGATAGAGAAGAGCAAACAAATCAATAGGGCTGTTTGGCTTTTAAGTATGCGAAGCACCGCGGCACAAAGCTGTTGAAGGCGGCAGCTCACACCCCCTCCGTCAGGAGCAGAGAGAGAGAGAGAGAGATAGAGATAGAGAGACAGAGAAAAACAAGCAGTCAAAAATCAATACGTGCCCCTTCGAGCTTTTAAGTATGCGAAGCACCGTGCAGCATGTCGTTTCAGGAAGCAGCTGCACAAAAGATAGCAACGTGAAGATAATCTTTCAGCATTTTTAGACGAGCGTCCGTATAGTCTAGGTGTGCGAACAGCCCCCCTGCTCAATCCCCCTATGTCAGGATCAGAGAAAGTCAGCGCAAGAGAGAGAGAAAAGTATGCTGGGTAGCTTCTCAGCCATCTGCTAATAGCGTCCCTTGTATGAAATCAACTGGGCAAAACCAACTGAGGAAGCATGTACCAGAAAATTAAAAGACCCATTGTCCACAGAAATCCGCGAACCAGCAAAAAATCCGCGATATATATTTAAATATGCTTACATATAAAATCCGCGATGGAGTGAAGCCGCGAAAGGCGAAGCGCGATATAGCGAGGGATCACTGTATATTCTTGGTTGATGCAAAGTTGGACAATGAGTTAGTACTACTACTTGAGGGATCCAGCATTCTGTGTTAGAATGTTGCACCCATTTTTTGTTTATATACAGTATACATATTATGCCATTGGTTTCTGTAATGTATTTAGCTTTGTCTGCCATATGCCCAAGATATACTTGTTAGCTTAATTGCTGACTGTAAGTTGTCTGTATGTGTGAGTGGTCCCTGTAATGCACAATCTTGTAATTTATTAAATGAGTTTGATAATATTATTTTATGTTATGCAATATTCTTATTAACAATCTTTTGGTGAAAAAAGGTTTGTACTGCATGCTGTATATCATTCATAACTTTTTCAGAGATTAAATATTGATACTGAAACAGATAATGGCATGAATTTTTGCATGTGTGAATAATTATTTCTGTTTAAACAAATACTCCATGTAAATGACTTTAAGAGTCACTGCCTGTTGTTTTGTCTTTATATCCAGAGAGAAATGGTATATTTTGAGTTATAACAGTTTACTAATGCATTCAGTTATTTAACTACTTGTAATGGACTTGAGCATGGTATATACTGTATTGCTGTTTTAATATATTAGCGGCATTAAGGGACTGTAATTGTCTAAGGCATATTTATTTGGCACATGTGACTGTAAGCTCTATATTTGTGAACTTTTAATCAGAAGCCACACTTATTTACTAGTAAATACATCCAGCAGCAAGCCTCTATTTCCAAATAATTTGTAATCTTACATCCAGTCTGTAGTTTTTCCAGCTCCCTGTTTGTGTGTTCCTTGTAAAACAAAGCAGTTAGCGTAATACATGCCTGTCTCTGGCATGTAGTCAAATCCACTGTAATTGCTCCTAAATTAGACTATATACAGTATCTTAAGGTGATTTCCTTGTCATTTTTGTTGTTGGCACTTGTAAACTGCTATTTCTTAAATGTTAGTAATTTAGTCTAGTCAATTTGTCAATACAGGTGGCAAAGTAGTAGCACTGCTACCTCATAAGGATACCAAGGTTCATGTCTCAGGTCCTCCCTGTGTGGAGTTTGGATGTTCTCTCCTCCTACTGTTAAAGGACATGCAGGTTAGGTGAATTGGTGATGCTAAATTGGTCCTAGTATGTGATTGGTGTATGTGTGTGTGTGTTTGCCCTGTAATGGACTGGCACTCTGTACAGGGATTGCTCCTGCCTTGCACCCTATGTTAGCTGGGATAGGTTCTAGCACACCCCTTTGACCCTTTTAAAGACTAAATGTGTTAGAAAATAATCGACTGACTGAATTTGTCAATACATAACATATTCATTTCTAAAAGAAGCAAACTTACAAAGGCATGTCCCTTTCTATATATATATATTAGTGAACTAAGGGGAAAATGAAAGGTTGGATGAATGTTATTTTCTGATTCATAAATAACATCACCTGTTAAAAATCTTGAATGACTACAGTAAAAATGTTCTTTGGACATACAGTAGAGTCTCGCTTATCCTACATAAATGGGCCGGCAGAACGTCGGATAAGCGAAAATGTCAGATAATGGGAGGTGTTAAGAAAAACCCTATTAAACGTCAAACTAGGTTATAATTTTACACATTACGAGCCTAATACAGTGGAACCTCAGTTCACGAATATCTCTGAACATGTACAAATCGGGTTATGACAAAAAAATTTGCCAAACTTTTGCCTCTGTGCACGACCACACACTCGGTATAGGAACAAACCAGTTTCCCTTTCGGTTTGTGCGCGCCAATGATTTCCGCACGTATTCAGTTTCTCCCTGTGTATTCCCTGTGCAGCGTTAGAGAGAGAGAGCGAGAGAGAGACACAGACAGATACATGCACACGCAAGAGAGAGAGACACATGCACACGTGCGAGAGAAAGAGAGACACACGCACACACACACGCGAGAGAGACACACACGCGAAAGAGACACACGCACACACACGCGCGACAGAGACGCACGCACACACACACACGCGCGTGAGATAGACGCACGCACGCAAGAGAGAGACGCACACACACACGCGAATGCGCACATGCACACATGCGTGTGAGAAACACGCACGCCAGAAAGTGCCAGCCACATAATCCACTGTAATCATGTTTTACAACAAAACAACAGAAAAATTTAACTGAAAAAATTAACTTAGCAACAAAAAACAGACTACGCTCACACTCGCAACTTGCAGTTCTTGTTGCCGATTGATGCGTTTTTTTTTGTTTTTTTTTTTTTGCAGTGGGACGTCGGATAATACAGAATGTTGGATAAGCGAGACTCTACTGTACTTGCATGTTAATTGTAAAGCATTATAATACAGAATAAGATTAGACTGTGTTTGTGCGCATGACAAGACATACAAGACTTGTACCCTATTTGTTCAAATGAGTCTGTGTGTTCTTCTGCCACAGGAGTTTGCTGGGGAAGGCCTACGTACACTAGTATTAGCCTATAAGGACCTGGATGACAGCTACTTTAACAGCTGGAAGGTCCGTCACCATGAAGCCATTACCTCACTGGAAAATCGGGAAGAGAAGCTTGATGAGCTGTATGAGGAGATAGAGACCAACATGAAGGTATTTTTTTTTATTGAATTTATTAAAAGCATATAACATTCCATACAATCAAGTCAAACTTAACAAAACTAAATTCAATTCACCCCCCACCCATGAGAAAGAGAGGAAGGACAACAGCCAGAGTAAAACCTTTGAGAGTAGTAAAGAGAGAAAGGAGTCTTTCTCCCCAATAGAGATGCTTATTCTAAAATAATAATAATAATGATGATGTTTTATTTATATAGCGCCTTTCATACACTCAAGGACACTTTACAATTCAATAAACACACTAACAAGACAATAGAAATTACATACAAGAAATGAGTAATACTCATTGAAAAGATGTGTTTTTAACAGGATTTTGAAGTGAGTAATAGATTTTTCCTCACAAAGGCTGAGAGGAAGAGCATTCAACATTTTAGGGGCTATCACACTGAAAGCTTTGCCACCCATAGTTACTAACCTGTATTTAGGTACAGTTAGTAAGTTAGCGTCTGATGATCTTAATGCACGAGCAGGAGTGTAAGGAAGCAGCAGCTCAGACAGATAATGAGGGGCTAAACCATCAGGGCTTTAAAGGTGAGAAGAATAATTTCTTTTTGATTCTTGAAAATACTGGTAACCAATGCAAATCATAAAGGACAGGAGTAATGTGAGCAGATTTTTTAGTGTGTATAAGTAGACGAGCAGCACAATTCTGAACATATTGTAATCTATTGATATATTTAGTCAGGAGGCCATAAAACATTGCATTGCAATAGTCCAGATGGGAAGTGATGAAAGCATGAATCAGTGTTTCAGTATCCTTCACACTGAGGAAAGAATGCAGATGAGCAATGTTGTGAAGATGAAAAAAAGCTGTGAAGTTGTGTGTCATTGGAATAGCAGTGGAAGCTTAGACCATACCGATGAGTAATCTCACCTAATGGGAGCATATAGATGGTAAAGAGAATTGGACCTAGAACTGACCCTTGAGGGATACCTTGTGTGAGTGAAGTAGTGGCAGATTTGTGTTCCCTAATGAAGACAGAATACTGGTGATAACTGAGGTATGATGTGAACCAAGAAAGAGCAGCACCAGAGATACCAATAGCTGAAAGTCGGGACAGTAAAATGCCATGGTTAACTGTATCAAATGCTGCACTTAAGTCAAGGAGAACTAGAATATTGGCCATCCCAGAATCTGCAGTTATAAGTAAGTCATTGGTTACCTTAAGTAAAGCAGTTTTGATGCTATGTAGGGCTCTGAATCCAGATTGAAAAGGCTCGAGCAAGTCATGCAAGTTTAAATAATCATTAAGTTGAGCAGCAACAACCTTTTCTAAGATCTTAGCCATACAGTGCATCCAGAAAGTATTCACAGAGCATCACTTTTTCCACATTTTGTTATGTTACAGCCTTATTCCAAAATGGATTAAATTCATTTTTTTCCTCAGAATTCTACACACAACACCCCATAATACCAATGTGAAAAAAGTTTACTTGAGGTTTTTGCAAATTTATTAAGAATAAAAAAACTGAGAAATCAAATGTATTTAAGTATTCACAGCCTTTGCTCAATACTTTGTCGATGCACCTTTGGCAGCAATTACAGCCTCAAGTCTTTTTGAATATGATGCCACAAGCCAGTTTCACCCATTCCTCTTTGCAGCACCTCTCAAGCTCCATCAGGTTGGATGGGAAGCGTCGGTGCACAGCCATTTTAAGATCTCTCCAGAGATGTTCAATCGGATTCAAGTCTGGGCTCTGGCTGGGCCACTCAAGGACATTCACAGAGTTGTCCTGAAGCCACTCCTTTGATATCTTGGCTGTGTGCTTAGGGTCGTTGTCCTGCTGAAAATGAACTGTCGCCCCAGTCTGAGGTCAAGAGCGCTCTGGAGCAGGTTTTCATCCAGGATGTCTCTGTACATTGCTGCAGTCATCTTTCCCTTTATCCTGACTAGTCTCCCAGTCCCTGCCACTGAAAAACATCCCCACAGCATGATGGGTGCCTGGTTTCCTCCAAACGTGACACCAGGCATTCACACCAAAGAGTTCAATCTTTGTCTCATCAGACCAGAGAATTTTCTTTCTCATGGTCTGAGAGTCCTTCAGGTGCCTTTTGGCAAACTCCAGGCAGGCTGCCATGTGCCTTTTACTAAGGAGTGGCTTCCGTCTGGCCACTCTACCATACAGGCCTGATTGGTGGATTGCTGCAGAGATGGTTGTCCTTCTGGAAGGTTCTCCTCTCTCCACAGAGGACCATCGGGTTCTTGGTCACCTCCCTGACTAAGGTCCTTCTCCCCCGATCGCTCAGTTTAGATGGCCGGCCAGCTCTGGGAAGAGTCCTGATAGTTTTGAACTTCTTCCACTTACGGATGATGGAGGCCACTGTGCTCATTGGGACCTTCAAAGCAGCAGAAATTTTTCTGTAACCTTCCCCAGATTTGTGCCTCGAGACAATCCTGTCTCGGAGGTCTACAGACAATTCCTTTGACTTCATGCTTGGTTTGTGCTCTGACATGAACTGTCATCTGTGGGACCTTATATAGACAGGTGTGTACCATTCCAAATCATGTCCAGTCAACTGAATTTACTACAGGCGGACTCCAATTAAGCTGCAGAAACATCTCAAGGATGATCAGGGGAAACAAGATGCACCTGAGCTCAATTTTGAGCTTCATGGCAAAGGCTGTGAATACTTATGTACATGTGCTTTCTCATTTTTTTTATTTTTAATAAATTTGCAAAAATCTCAAGTAAACTTTTTTCACGTTGTCATTATGGGGTGTTGTGTGTAGAATTCTGAGGAAAAAAATGAATTTAATCCATTTTCGAATAAGGCTGTAACATAACAAAATGTGGAAAAAGTGATGCCCTGTGAATACTTTCCGGATGCACTGTAAATGGAAGATTAGAGATTGGGCTGTAATGGACCTAAGCCAGATTTTTTTAAGACAGGGGTTACAGCAGCAGTTTTTAAATCACTTGAAACAAAGCAGGTGCAGAAACTAAAGTTGATAAAGTGAGAAATGGGAGCGGAAAGTTCATCAGTACAAGCCTTAATCAGTAATGTAGGGGTAGGGTCTAAGTGGCAAGTAGATTGATTTAATTTAGATATTACTTCAGCAAAATAAGTTAATGTATTGGGATTAAATTTAGATAAATAAACTGAAGATTTAGAAGTAGAAACAGTCAACAGAGACGAGGAATGGTTGGTAGAGAAACCTTGATATATGGTCATAATTTTTGACTGAAAATAGTCCAAAAATAGATTACATTGCTCAACAGAGGAATAAGGATTTTTAACAGCAGGTTGACAATGTCTGTTAGCTGTATTAAAAAGAGATCTAGGGTGACAAGTACCAAAGTCAATAAGGGTAGAATAGTACTTTGAACGTGCAACCGATAAGGCACATCAGTATTCCTTCAGGTGTTCGGTGTAAGCCAGGGCGTGAACAGCCAGACCAGTCTTCTTCCAGAGCCTTTCCAAGTGGTGACCAGTTTGTTTCATGGTATGCAATTCTGCTGTAAACCATGGAGAGGTACGGGTAGTAGGAACAATCAAGGATTTAATAGGTGCATAATGATCCAAAATTTGTGACAATGTGGAATTATATAGAGACAAAATCTGCATAGGGCATGACAACCCAGAAACATCATGGAGACAGGAAGCACCGACAAACATAGAAAAGCATAACTGATCAGTAGTCTTGATATTATGATAGGTTATTTTAGATTTTAGACTTATTTTAGGCAGGGGATAAGTGAAACTCAAAGTGAAATAAGTGAAAATTCAATCAGCTTGTGATCAGAGATACAGATTAAGAACCAGATGTACAAACATTCTGCAGACCAGTGGAACATACAAGATCCAGAATATGTCCCTTAGCATGGGTTGAAAAACCAACATGCTGCACAAAACTGAAACAATCCAGTACTGAACACAGCTCACAAGCAGATGGATAGTCAGTATACACATGAATATTAAGATCACCAAGCAAAATAACTGCAGTAGACATGCCACAGACAAGAGTGAGTATTTCATAAAGATGAGAGAAAAAATCCGGCTGAAGCTTAGGAGGCCTGTAAATTAATATAATGTGCAGCAAAGCCTTTCCATTCATTTTAACAACCAGTTATTCAAGAGACAAAATGTTATGAAAATCAAAAGTGGTTGCTTTAAGACAATCACGATGAACCACCGCTAGTCCACCACCTCAGCCCGTCAGACGGGGTTTAGACAAGTAACTATAACCAGCAGGGTAAGCAGATTTAGTTTTAAGTAATCACTTGGATTTTGCCATGTTTCTACAAGGAACAGCATGTCCAGTTTTTTAGAAGTAGATATGTTGTTGAGGAAAGTAGTTTTATTTTTTAACAATCTGCAGTTCAGGAGCGAACAGTGGAGAGTTAAGTCAGATTGTAATCCTTGGTTACTCCAGTCCGGTAACTGCAGCAGGTGTCTTAGCCAATTCATCTGCCAATGCCTACTCCATTGTCCTTCAGATAGTTTTTTTGAAAAAACAGGTCTAATCGACCAAATTGTGGAGATAGTGTCGGCGGATGCAGAGGTAATATTAAAATGACGGCGAGAGGAGCGGTGTATATACCACAGACAAGCAATGGCAAGCTCCATGCATAAGCCGTATGTCACTGCATCCAGTCTGGAGTGCATACGGTAAGCGCATTGTGTTGAAGAGTACTTAATCATTATCAGAAAAAGCAATATCAGCCACCACCACGTTAGCCAGAACCCATAAACTAACTCCAACTGAGCAATAAATATAGTCAGCTAAGGAAGTCTTAATCCTAGTCAACTAAAAAAGTAAGGACTAATTCACCAACCATGCCGGTTCAGGGAAAGTACAGGGGAGAGGGCTCGCAGAATATAGGCAGCGACCGGAATAAAAATTTACACAAACTCCAGAATGAATCCAGTGAGAATCCATGCATAAAACATAAACAGCACAAGCAAGGCATAGGACATAGTAACAGCAACATAGCAAAACAGCAAAAAAAAAACCTGGTGAGAAGCAGCAGTCAGATCGCGCACAGCATACTCTCATCCGGAACCAGAACTCTTACTCATGTTATTGATTAGATCCTGCCAGATTTTGAAAAAGTTTTGAACAGATCCTCTAAGTTAGAATTTGATTTTTTCCAATATCAAGTAGTATAGAACATTGATTATCGACTGACTTAAGAGTGATGGGGTGAGATTCTTCCAGTTGAGCAAGATAAGTCTACCTGCTAGTAGTATAGTAAAGGAAATTACAGTTTGTTTGTCCTTCTCCACTTTAAGCCCATCTGGGAATACACTAAACACAGCTATTAATGGATTAGGAGTGATTGTGACATCAAGGATGTCTAATATTCATTTAAAAATTTTTGTCCAAAATGATGTTAATTTGGTACTTGCCCAAAACATGTGGTCTAGTGAAGCTGGAGCTTGAATGCAACATTCACAGGTTGGATCTTGCCCTGGAAATATTTTGGACAAGTTTAAGCAAGATAGATGAGCTTGATAAAAAATTTTAAGTTGAATAATTAAATGCATGAAGGTATTTAAAGTGCCTGGGAACAGAATATGTTGAGAAAAGTTTTGATTAGAAAATATCCAAATAGACAACCTAGTACAGTGGAACCTCGGTTCACGAACGTCTCTGAACACCTACAAATCAGGTTACGACCAAAAAAGTTTGCCAAACTTTTGCATCTGTTCATGACCACACACTCGGTTCACGTACAAGCCAGTTTCCCTTCCGGTTTGTACATGCCGATGATTTCCGCACGTGTTGCATTGTTCTTGGTCAGACGTGCATGCTTTTGCTGTGAACTCTTTGTGCTCTATTTCGTTTCTCTTCCGGTTCGTACGCGCCGATAAGTACCTCACGTGTTCAGTCTCTCCCTGTGCATTGTTCTCGGTCAGTCGTGCGTGCTTTCGCTGTGAACACTTTGTGCTCTACAGTATTTCGTGTGCTTTTGCATTAATTATTAATTAATTAATAATTAATTATTTCTTGCATTTTCAGGTTACTCAGGCACCACCGCGAGTGGCAGCCTTTCCAGCAGCTCCGTGTATGACTTTATCTTTTTACCTTTTTTCTGTATTTTTCTCTATTTCACTGTCAACTCCTACCACTTTCTTTTATGTGGACTAGTTCCCTGGACACTTTTTACACTTTTTTACTATTCTTTACTACTTGGAAATGGATTTTTACACGCAGAGACTCATCTATTCAAGTAGTCAACTTCAAGCGCTGAGAACAAGTGCCCGAATCGGTGTGGTTCCCTGTTTACCTGACAAGGTAAGAAGGTCGTATCATGGCAGCAGAACCGGTGCTAAGATAAAAGCCAAGCGTCTAGAGAGAAAGTGGCGATACAAACCTTCAGTGCCTTCTGTGATCCTGGGAAATGTGAACTCGCTACCAAATAAGATCGACGAACTGGCTGCGCTGGTGACAAATGTCAGGACCTACTGAGAATGCAGTTTGTTGTGTTTTACTGAAACGTGGCTAACAACTAACATCCCAAATGCTAACGTGGAGCTACCCAGGTTTAGCACAGTTAGAGCAGACAGAGACGCAAGTACCTGTGGGAAGCACAAAGCAGGTGGACTTGCACTCTGTGTCAATACAAGATGGTGCAACTCTGGACATGTAAACGTTAAAATCTCCTCTTGCTGCAGGGACATTGAACTGTTGGCCGTAAGTCTGCGTCCCTATTACTTGCCCAGAGAGTTTGGAAACGTCATTGTTGTTACTGTTTACATCCCTCCTTGGGCAGATGTGGAGATAGCGAGTGACATCATTAGCACTTGTGCTAATTGCTGGAGACTTTAACCATGTGACGCTGGACAAAACATTACCTGCCTTCTCCCAGTATGTGGATTGTAACACCCAGGGAAATAGGACTATTGACCTACTGTATGCAAACGTTAAAGATGCATACAGCGCCACCCCGCTGCATTCGCTTGGGAAAGCAGATCATAACCTGGTTCTGCTTCAGCCTCACTACAAACCAAGAGTGAAGGTCCTACCTACAACCACACGCTCATTCAGGAAGTGGTCCCCTGAGGCAGAGCAGGCTCTGAGAGAATGCTTTGGAACTACGGACTGGTATATCCTGCAGGGGTCACATAGTGAGAACATTGAGGAGGTTGTTGACTGCACTACTGACTACATCAACTTCTGTATGGACATTGTACAGTAGTTCCAGTAAGAACAGTACGCTTCTATGCTAACAACAAGCCATGGATTACAAGTGACATCAAGGGCCTTTTGAACCAGAAGAAAAGGGCTTTTAAAGGCAGTGATCAGCATGAGCTCAAGCGCATGCAGAAGGAACTTCGAGTCCAGCTCAGGGCAGCGAAGGAGCAGTGCAGGAGAAAGCTGGAGCAGAAGTTGCAGAACAACAGCATGAAGGAAGTGTGGGATGGGATGAAGATCATCACTGGCTGCAGCTTGAAGCGGGGTGCTACCATTGAGAGAGATATGGAGAGAGCAAACCAGATGAACAACTTTTTTAACAGGTTTGACCACCCTAACCCACTCTCACCTCAGAGTACTGCACCCTCCAACCATCCTTCTGCTGATACCAGCATAGGAGAGTTTTCCCCCAACCCACAATTACAGCAGCCCAGGTGAGCAGAGAGCTGAGGAGACTTTGTGCCAGCAAATCAGTGGGTCCAGATGGAGTATCGCCACGACTGCTGAAGTCCTGTGCGCTGGAGCTGGGGAGTCCTCTACAGCGCATCTTCAACCTGAGCCTGGAACAGGGGAGAGTCCCGAGGCTTTGGAAAACATTTTGCATCACCCCCGTCCCAAAGATATTATGTCCTAGTGAGCTGAATGACTTCCGGCCTGTCGCTCTGACGTCACATGTGATAAAGACCATGGAGCGGCTGCTGCTTCACCACCTAAAGCCACAGGTCTGCCATGCCCTCGACCCTCTGCAGTTCGCATACCAGGAGAAGGTGGGAGCGGAGGATGCCATCATCTACATGCTACACCGATCCCTCTCCCACTTGGACAGAGGCAGTGGTGCTGTAAGAATTATGTTTCTAGACTTCTCTAGCGCCTTCAACACCATCCAACCTATGCTCCTTAGGGACAAGCTGACAGAGATGGGAGTAAATTCATACCTGGTTGCATGGATCATGGACTATCTTACACACAGACCCCCAGTATGTGCGTCTTGGGAACTGCAGGTCTGACATTGTGGTCAGCAACACAGGAGCGCCGCAGGAGACTGTACTTCCTCCGGTCCTGTTAAGCCTATATACATCGGACTTCCAATACAACTCGGAGTCCTGCCACGTGCAAAAGTTCGCTGACGACACTGCTATCATGGGCTGCATCAGGAATGGGCAGGAAGAGGAGTATAGGAACCTAATCAAAGACTTTGTTAAATGGTGCGACTCAAACGACCTACAACTGAACGCCAGCAAAACCAAGGAGCTGGTGGTGGATTTTAGGAGGTCCAGGCCCCTCCTGGACCCCATGATCATCAGAGGTGACTGTGTGCAGAGGGTGCAAACCTATACATACCTGGGAGTGCAGCTGGATGATAAATTGGACTGGACTGCCAATACTGATGCTCTGTGTAAGAAAGGACAGAGCCGACTATACTTCCTTAGAAGGCTGGCGTCCTTCAACATCTGCAATAAGATGCTGCAGAGCAGATGTTCTATCAGACGGTTGTGGTGAGCGCCCTCTTCTATGCAGTGGTGTGCTGGGGAAGCAGCATAAAGAAGAGGGACGCCTCACGCCTGGACAAACTGATGAGGAAGGCAGGCTGTATTGTAGGCACGGAGCTGGACAATTTGACATCCGTGGCAGAGCGACGGGCACTGAGCAGGTTCCTGTCAATAATGGAGAATCCAATGCATCCACTAAACAGTATCATCTCCAGACAGAGGAGCAGCTTCAGCGACAGACTCTGTCAATGTCCTGCTCCACTGACAGACTGAGGAGATCGTTCCTCCCCCACACTATGCGACTCTTCAATTCCACCCGGGGGGGTAAACGTTAACATTATACAAGGTTATTGTCTGTCTGTATAACTGCATTGTTATCACTCTTTAATTTAATACTGTTCTTTATCAGTATGCTGCTGCTGGAGTATGTGAATTTCCCCTTGGGATTAATAAAGTATCTATCTATCTATCTATCTATCTATCTATCTATCTATCTATCTATCTATCTATCTATCTATCTATCTATCTATCTATCTATCTATCTATCTATCTATCTGTCTGTCTGTCTGTCTGTCTGTCTGTCTGTCTGTCTGTCTGTCTGTCTGTCTGTCTGTCTGTCTGTCTGTCTGTCTGTCTGTCTGTCTGTCTGTCTGTCTGTCTGTTTTTGCAGTTAACCATGGCTTCTAAGCAAGTGAAGAGTGGTGAGAAGAAAGGTTTGAAGAAAATTGAAATCGAATTAAAGAAAGAAATTATTGAAAAGTATGACCGTGGTGTTCGTGTTACTGATCTTCCGCCGAGTACAAGAAGTCAAAATCTACTATTTCGACTATTCTAGAGCAGAAAGAGGCTATTAAAGCAGCTGATGTTGCAAAAGGAGTTACAGTGTTAACCAGGCAGAGGCCTCAAGTGCTGGAAGAGGTGGAAAAACTGTTGCTAGTGTGGCTGAACGAGAAGCAACTTGCAGGGGATAGCGTAAGCGAAGCGATGTTATGCAAGAAAGCCAGGAAGGTTCATGGCGATATGCTGCAAAACTATTCTTCTACAAGTGGCGAAAGTGAGGAATTTAAAGCCAGTAGAGGATGGTTTGAAAAGTTTTGCAAGAGAAGTGGCATTCATAGTGTGGTAAGGCATGGAGAGGCTGCTAGTTCCAACGCTGAAGCTGCGAAAGAATTTGTGAAATACTTCACAAAATTAGTGGAGGACGAAGGCTACATCCTGCAACAAGTCTTCAACTGCGACGAGACCGGATTGTTCTGGAAGAGGATGCCGAAGAGGACCTACATTACCTAGGAAGAGAAGGCTATGCCTGGCCATAAACTAATGAAGGACAGGTTAACCGTTTTGCTGTGTGCTAACGCTAGTGGCAACGTAAAAATCAAGCCGCTACTCGTTTACCAATTTGAGAACCCTCGTGCTTTCAGGCAGCACAATGTAAACAGAGCCAGACTGCCCGTGATGTGGAGGGCAAACACGAAGGGATGGGTCACAATGACCTTGTTTTTGGAATGGCTGCACAAGGCTTTTTCTCCCGCCGTGAAGCGATATCTCGAAGAGAATAATCTGCCTAAAAAATGCCTTTTTCTGATGGACAATGCACCGGCACACCCTCCAAATATGGTTGACGATATGGTTGAGGAGTACGACTTTATTAAGGTCATGTTCCTCCCCTCCCAACATGACTCCTATTCTGCAGCCCATGGACCAGCAGGTTATTTCAAATTTTAAGAAGCTGTACACCAAAGGGTCTTTGACCCTGAAAGAGTTCTGGAAGAACCATTTTAATATTGTTCATTGCATCAACCTCATTGATAAAACCTGGGAAGACGTCACACACCGGACCTTGAACTCAGCCTGGAAGAAACTTTGGCCTGAGTGCATTCCTGAACAGGATTTAGAAAGCTTTGAGCCTCCTATTGTGGATGAGATTGTGTCCATGGGCAAGAGCATGGGTCTTGAAGTGGACAATGAGGACATCAAGGAGCCGGTCCTGGATCACAAGGGGGAGCTGACGACAGAGGAACTCGCTGAACTCCAGCAGGAGCAGCATAGGTTGCTCACCGAGGATCAGTCCTCAGGGGAAGAAGAGGAAAGGGCGGTTATAAAAAGTGATGCGATAAAAGCCATCATGGAAAGATGGAAGGAGTGCCAGGATTTTTTCGAGAGAGAACCACTCTGACAAAGCGGTTACGAACAGAGTGATAAACATGATGAATGACAATGTCGTCTTGCATTTCCGCAAAATTTTAATACGTAGGAAAAGGCAAGTCACATTAGACCGCTATTTCGCAAAGTCTGATCCACCAGCTAAACATCTAAAAACACCAGAAACCCAAGAAATCACGAGAAAACACCTGAAAAGGAGAACATCCCTCCATCGCGGAGCTGGACTCTCCCTCAAAACTTTAACCTCCTCTCCACCCAGTTCCTCCTCACCAGTTTTCTTGGTTGTTTCTGGTTAGTTTTTGTATAAATTACGGATTTTTCAAATATTCATTTTTTTCACTGTGTTTAAAACTCATTTTGAAAAAAGTGTTTACAGCGATCGGTTCGTAAGGCTATTAGCGTGAACTCTTGCAATGTTACTTTCTTGGTTGTTTATGATTGGCTTTTGATAAAGTTCAGATTTGTTCAAATGTTCTTTTTTTTCCCTGTGCTTAAAACTCATTAAAAAAAGTGTTTACAGCTATCGGTTTGTAAGGCTATTAGCGTGAAATCTTGCAATGTTAGTTTTCTCTGTTCAAGGTTTTCTCAGTGTTTTTACATTTAGTTTACTATTACACTGTGCATTCTATGGTATAATTAACTATTTTTGTGCTTAAAAGTCTTAAAAAAAAAAATTTAAATACAGTTCGTACGATCCGGAATGGATTAATTGTATTTACATACAATCCTATGGGGGAAATTGCTTCGGGTCACAACCAAATCGGGTTGCGACCAGAGTTTTGGAACGAATTACGGTCGTGACCAGAGGTTCCACTGTATATGGATTACCATGGCAGGGATTTTTGTGTAGATAATGGTGCTGTTTAAGAGTGTATTTAACAGCAGTATGAGGTTGTGACATGCCTAGTAGTATTTTAGTGGAATATAGCTAAAGAGGAAATCCACAAGCATACCCTGTAAAGTAACGCTGAAAGATAAATATTATATATTCACTGTGCTAACAACATCTTTCAAGATGTCTAAAATACTGTTTGACTTGTCAAAATATATGTATGCCTAAATTTAGGTAGTTAAGGAAAGAAGTCTTTTGTTAGGTTCATCAGATTTAATTCTACTAAAAATGGAAGCAGCTTGGAATGCTCAGTAACTTTATTATGAAAATTCACCAGTTTGTGCACAAACTGTTTTATCAGAAGTTCTCACACCGTCATAACCATTCAATGCTGTTTTGTTTTTAAAAAAGATATCAGGATATCTACAAAAATATACTATATATGCAAATTGAGATATCATGAACACAATCATTATCATTCTGCTTTTTCTAGTGAAGTGTGCTGTGGCGACATGCTGAGCTGCCTTGACCAGGCTACTCTATTCCTGATTACTTTTTCCATTTTCTTCTGGGAATTCCTACACACCGGTAGTTCTGTTCTGTCTAGGGTGTGTCCCTTAATCTTAATCTAGCAATCTATTCCCATTCTTAAAATAATTTTTCTTTCTATTCTGTTTTCACCAAATAGTCCATTCATTTTCAGTTTAATTTTATTAATTGTTGACCAATTCTGTTTTAATTTTACTTTTGGCAACTTAACCTCAACTAGTTTTGAGAGAATATTTCAGTTTAGTTTTTATTTTACTTTAAGAAAGGACCATTCAATGAAGATCAAGACATTTAAGCAGTGTCTCCATATGTGATACCCCGTGTACTGGGAACTGGAACCATGCCACACTTTGGTCACTTGTAGTTCATGGACTGAACATATCATTGGTGAGAGCAAAGACATACAGACAAAAAACTGTAAACAAAGTCAAAAGGTTGACAAACGAGAGGGTACCCAAAAATAACTGGAATTGAAAAAAAAATGTTTTTAATAATTTTTACTTATTGAAACTTTAGTCTCCTTCAAAGTACTCTCCATGTGCATGAATGCAGTCATTCCAACGGTTTTCTCACTTGTGGAAACATTTTTGGAATCGCTGAAGAGGAACATTGTTCAATGCCTGCAGCTATTTGTCTTTCACTTCCTTCACTGTACAAAAACACTTTACTTTGAGTTCTTTTTTCATATGCAGGAACAAGAAAAAGTTGCATGGAGCAAGATCAAGTGACATTTCCCCTCGTTTGAAATGCGAAAACCACTCATACACCTGTGTTTTACTTAAAGGTCATTTTTAAAAGCAGTTTCAAGCATCAGTACATTTTCAGCAGCTGTTTTCCCTAAGAGAAAACAAAATTTAATACATGTTGTGATGGGTGATTACAATTTTTGGGTACCCCCTCATATGTATGGGTAAGGCATGGTGTAGAGAAGAAATATAGTGAACGGGGGTGTTATGTTTCAAGAATTATAAAAGTATGCGGATATTCCAATAAAATATGCTCCACTTATCTTCTGAATGTTTTGTAAAATATGTCTCATTTGTGCTGTAGCACTGTCCAACTGTTCAAGGAGCAGGTTGTTTATTTAGAAACTTTGGATTAAGAACTTCACAGTGCCTTATGAAGGCAAGTAAGCTGGTGTACATTAATGATTTAATTAATAGCTGTACACACAAATTCTGTTTTTGACCTTGATTGTCTGATGTGAATACACCTCCCAGATACAGTCTGGTTGCAAGACCCTGAGACATCATTCAAGGGCCTGCAGCTGCAGGTGTAAAATGGAGTGTTTTGGCACAGGGCTGGCTCGAAAATGTACAGTTGTGTTGATCCGTGTGATGGTTTGGGATGGCTCCAGCAGCCTGTCACAACATGCACCTGGAACCGTTGACCACATGACCGGGACAAGCTGTACAAGGAGAACACATACAGTAAAAGGTAGGTGCAAACTGCAAGAGTGCTTTTATTAAAACAAACAGTGTTCCAAAAAAGTGCAGGGGTCTCTTTAGGGGTCTCTGCAGCCAAACGAAACATCCACGAACAGCCTTTACACAGACTTGGCTTATTGCCACCAATCTAGGCATTTGTGAGGCACTACGTTAAGCTTTGCCCACATCTACTGCCACCGTTCATTAACCTTCAGTTGAGAAACATCTGAAGAGGTAGGTCACTTCTGCTCCTGGTGTCCTCAGCAGTAGAGACCTCTATTCATTCTAGCTCCAGCGACACACATCCATTGGGGCCACATTCCCGCCTGCTTCCTCTCTTTATCAGCACTTGCTCCTCCATGATTCTGCATTCTTTCACATACATTTCTTTCACTTTCATTTTAACCACTGCTCTGTTTTGTCTTTCTGTTCTGTTCCTCCTTGTCCTGCTCATGCTCTGCACAGAGTCAATGAGGAAATTAAAACCAACTGCGCCCTAATGTGAATGCATGACTAGCCTCAGTCTCGCTGTTAAACATTTTGTATGAACACGCATACTCACGAGCCTAAGCTGCACCATTTTTATTTAAAACTATGCATCTCATCACAATCTCCAAGACTAAAACATTGATTTAGTGCCAAGTTTCCCAAAGTACAGTCCACATACCACAGCTATTTCTCAGTGGTACGGAGCTGATGAAAACAAAATCATAAGATTGACATTCTGTCCCATTATTTTATTTTTATATAAGATATAAAATCACCATGAGTGGTGTGCATATACGAAAATTGTCTGCTGCCAATTGTTTGCATGCATTTTACACATCTGTCAGCATTAATGTCCTTTTACTGTTTTCGATGACAAGTATTGTAGCTGTGTTTTCCCAAAGTTTCTAAAATTCTGCAGCTCCAACTCAAAAAAATGGGATTCAGCAAAGGCCTGACGCGCAGAAATGATTCCACAGACAAAATATCTTCGTTTTTAAAAGTTTAGTTAAGTTTTAAAGTAAAACAGTTCACACAAAAAAGAAAATAAAAATAGCAAAAAAAGGAAAAAATTATAATAAGAAAAATGTAGTTCTAAGCTTAATCTTGTTTCAACTTAAATCGTTATTAATTACTTATAATTTCTGAACCATTTCAAAACAGTCAGAAAACTGTATGCTTATCCCATTTCTAACTGAAAATGGGTCTTTCAAGTCCCTGTTTACTGGGACCTGTTCTAAACACAACAAAACTTTTTAACACAGTTTCTCAGTTATAGCAAGAAGATTCTATCTCTTACAAACTTATAGGGGTAAAAGACTATACCATTGTCTATGACTATGGAAGAAATTATATTCTATTCAAATAAAGCAAACATTAATATGAGTTTAACTTAAAACTTTAACTTTCTAAGATTGGCTCTTACATTTCCGGCCCCTAATTGGCTATGCAGGAGCAGAGGCAATTACTATACTTTACTTCAATATGACCCAGTTACTTTTATATTAACTATTCTTTTCAAATCATTAGCAATAACACTGCAAACAAACATTTTAAAAATTTCTCATTTTAAACATTGGCTGTTTCTTGAAGCAGGCACAGTTTATTCACGGGTCTGTCAAGTGTGCTGGTTTTGGTTTGCACACAAACTCTTCTGACTGCACCTTTGGCATCTGGCATTTTCTTGATGACTCGACCCATTACCTAGGAATTGCGAGGTGTAGCTTTATCTACAATTAAAACAACGTCCCCTGGTTCAAAATTTCTTCTTGGTGTAAGCCATTTTTGACGTTCTTGAAGTATTGGCAAATATTCTTTAGTCCATCTTTTCCAAAACAAATCTGCCATGTATTGAATTTGTTTCCAGCGTCTTCTTGGGTATGGTTCATTTTCTGAAACGAGTTCGGGTGGTAATTTAGGTTTTGTCTTCAGTAACAACAAGTGATTGGGTGTGAGTGGTTCCAAATCATTTGGGTCATCTGATGTCTTTGTAAGGGGTCTGTTATTGAGTATTGATTCCACTCTACACATCATTGTAGGAAGGTTTTCATCATCTAGTGTTTGTTGGTTTAGTGTTGAATTTAAGATCTTTCTTATGCTCCTGATTTGTCTTTCCCACACTCCACCTTGATGAGAAGCTGATGGTGGATTGAAAATCCATTTGATTTGTTCTTGTATCATAGCGTCGCTGATTTTTTTGTGTTCCAATTTTTTAATAGCTTCTCGTAGTTCTCTTTCTGCTCCAACAAAATTGGTTCCATTGTCTGAGCGCATGATTTTAACTTGTCCTCTTCTATCCGTAAATCGGAGTATGGCTTGGATACAAGAATCAGTGTCTAAGCTATATGCGATCTCTATGTGCGCAGCTCTGGTTGTTAAACATGTGAAGATTACTCCGTACCTCTTAACTAGGCTTCTTCCTCGTTTGACTAGGAAGGGGCCGAAATAATCGACTCCAACATTTGTAAACGGTGGTTGGTTTGGTGCTAGGCGATCTTCTGGCAAATCTGCCATTTTTTGCTCACCTACTTTCGCATTGTATCTTCTGCACGTTGTGCACCTTGAAATTATTTTTCTGATAGCTGAGTTTGCTTGAGGTATCCAGTATTTCTGGCGTAACTGTGCAAGCACATAGTTGCGCCCACAATGTCCAATTCGTTTATGAATGTGCTGCAATATAAGAGAAGCAACATGTGAATGCTTGTGTAGAATTGCAGGATGTTTAGCTTCTTCGGGCATTGCAGCTTTGCAGAGTCTTCCTCCAACTCTCAGTATTCCATCTTGTATGGTCGGGTCAAGTTTATAGATTTGACTGTTCCTTTTAACACAAGTCTTTTTCTTTAAAGCCTTTAATTCTTCTGGAAATTCTTGCTGTTGGCTGAGGCGGATAAGCTCTGATTCGGCTTTAATTAAATCGTCTAAGGAAATTGGATTTGTTTTTAAAGTCAGTTTATACCTTTTCATGTGCTTTGTGATGAGTGATTTTTGTTCTTCTGGATTGCTTTTAGTCTGACTGACTTCTAGCTGGAATGATTTTCTTTCATTTCTTAGGTTCAGCATTAAGTCTTTAAACTTGAGAAACGAAGCCACTGCTTTCTTCAAGCGATGCCAATCTGAAAAATAGGTGATTAGTTTGTTGATGGGCTCGGTTGCTTCCTCTATTTTTGTCATGTTAACTGCACAAGTTTTAACTTCTGGATCATCTTCAATGAGTAAATCGTTCAGTTGATCTGGTCTTTTTGGCCACTCCCATTCGGGCTTCAATAAGAAACCTGGACCTTGTGACCATGTGGTGCTTTTGAGAAAGTTTTCTATGTTTAGCCCTCTGGATGCTTGATCAGCCGGGTTAAGGGCAGATGTGACATACCTCCACTGTGAAGGCTGTGAATGATCTCTGATCACGGAGATTCTGTTGGCAACAAAAGTCTTGAATCGAGTGTTTTCATTTGAAATGTATTTTAGCACCGTGGTGCTGTCAGTCCAAAATGTAGATTCTTCTAAGGGCATTTGAAGCTCACCTTTAACCATTTTGTCCATTTTAACTGCCACAATGGCTGCTGTCAGCTCCAATCTTGGAATCGTGACCTTTATTTCAATGGTGCAACTCTTGACTTGCCCATCAGGAATGAACAATGCTTTTTGCCCTCTTCATTGGTTAAAACAAGGTAAGTGACAGTGCCATATCCATCTTCACTAGCATCTGCAAAATAGTGCATTTGTGCTGTCTTTATGGTTCCAAACCCAGTAGGTTTGAAGCATCTGTTCACTTTATAGTCTGTAAATAACTGCAAAACGTCCATCCACTGTAAATAACTGCAAAACGTCCATCCATTTTTTCCATTTCTGAATGTATTTGACTTCTACTTCTTCATCCCACCCAAATTTCTCTTTGCATAAGTTTCTTAGAATAAGCTTAGCTGGCAGTAGGGCAGGTGCTAAAAAACCAAGTGGATCATAAACTGAGCTAACAACAGACAGAATACCATGCCTTGTAGCGGGCTTGCTTTGTAACTTAATCTGAAATTTGAAACTGTCCGTTTCTGTGCACCACTGGACACCTAGGGCACGCTCTGTGGGAAGGAGACTGTGGTTCAAGTCTAAATCCTTTTGTTCATGAGCTCTGTCTTCTTCAGGAATAGACAATAATACTTCTCTGTTGTTACTCACCCACTTAGTCAAGTGAAATCCCCCTTTTAGGCATAGAGCTTGGAGGTCCTTTGCCAGCTTTATTGCTTGTTCTTCTGATGTCACTGACCTTAAGCAGTCATCCACGTAGAAGTTATTGAGAACGGTGTTAACAGCTTCCTCAGGAAATGTATCTCTGGCATCTTCGGCTGTTCTACGTAAAGCATAAGAAGCACAACTGGGTGAAGAAGTAGCACCAAAAAGATGTACTGTCATTTTGTATTCTTCAAGGTCTTTACTTAGATTACCTTCAGGCCACCATAAGAAACGTAAAAGATCAGTGTCTTTATCTGGTACTTTAACTTGATAGAACATTGACTTAATGTCTGCCATTAATGCTACTGGCTCCTTTCTGAATCTTGTAAGGACGCCAATGAGTGTGTTAGTTAGGTCGGGGCCTTTTAATAATTGCTCATTAAGTGAGATTCCCTGGTAGGTGGCTGTGCAATCAAAGACCACTCGAATTTTATTTTTCTTTGGATGATACACACCATGATGTGGGATGTACCACACTCTGCCTTCATTGCAATTTAGGCTTTCTTTGGGTACCTTGACAGCGTAACCCTTGTCTATAATGTCTTTCATGAAGGCTTTATAGTCTCCGTGGAAACCTGAATTTTTGTTCAGTTTTCTTTTGAGTCCAACTGCACGCTGTTCAGCAATACAGCGATTGTTTGGCATTTTCAGTGTTTCATCCTTCAAAGGCAAATTTAAAGAGTAATGGCCACCTACCAGACTCACAGATTGTGAGGCTATGCGCATGAACTTGATGTCCTCCTGTGACATCTCCTCCCTTTCTTCACAGCTGCGTTCTGGAAAATCTGTGTTATACTGTTGCAGCAACATATCCTCAATCTGTTATTGACACACGATTGATTGAATGTTTGGACATCTTACCACTTTGTTTTGTGAGGTCATCTATCTTTTTGTATGGTCCACCAACCACCCATCCAAGTGCAGTCTTCATAGCATATGGTCCACCTCCTTGGCAATATATGGTTTGTGACTCCTTGAAGATTTCTGGGTAGTTGATTCCTATTAAAAGATCAACTTCAGAGTCAATATGAGTTAGACGTACCTCTTTAAGATATGCCCACTTATCAATATCTTCTTGTAGTGGAATATTTTCTCTGTCCACTGGAATGGAGACCTGTGTAAAGACCTTTGGCAAATCAATATATTTATCATCATTGAGACCACAGAACTTTGAGTTAGCACTTTTGAATCATCATCATAGTTATTCATAGTTTTGAGAAATACTTGAGTTCTCCTCCCTTGAAGGTTTAATTGTCTGTGGAGCCTTTCTGTGCAAATTGTTACTGTACTGCCTTGGTCTATAAAGGCATATGTTTCTACATACCTTTCACTTTTCTTAGATTTTACCTTAACAGGAACTACTTGTAGTGCACATTCTTCTCCGTCCCCAGTAAAAGCACAAGTTCCAGTCTCTGTTTCCCTTTCAGTAGATGTCGCCACACTAGCTGTAGATTTAGATGTTGCCCTGGAATCTTTTTTGATATGCAGGATGTCTAGGTGCTGAAAAGAACATGTCTGACATTTCATTCTTTCTTTACAGTTCTTACCAAGGTGCCCCTGTTTGAGACAGCGAAAACATAAACCTTTAGATTTTAAAAAGTCAATTCTTTCTCTGTGCGGCAATTCTTTGATTTTACCACATTCAGCAAGGATATGCTGCCCATTGCAGAATACACAAGAATTTTTAAATGCACAGTTATCATTAACAGTCTTTTCGACCAAAGTTTCTCTTGCCTCCTTTTCATCGATATCGGAAATACTTGTGGTAAAAATACTTCCCGATCTCTGTCCGTATTTCTGAGGAGACTTACTCTTGTCAGTCTTTTCTTTTTTCTCTATACAAGTGTCACTTTGTGAAACAGCACTGTACAAAGGGCCTAGAAGCATTTCAGCTTCGTCACGCAAAAAAATTAATTAGTTCAGGTATGCCAGGTCTCATTTTACTGTCTCTTGTAAGCTTATATACATACCTCATCCATTCGTTTCTCAGAGAGAATGGAAATTTCTTACACACAACACGCATATTATTACTGTTATTAAATTCTCCACCGTTCCCTGTATCATTCATAGTGTTCATGAAGATTGAGAGGAAGTTAGCGTAATCTCTTAGAGCTTCCCCATTGTTTTGATTTATTTGAGGCCATTTCAATGCTTTATTGAGGTATGCGTCTGCTACGAATAGCTCATTGCCATAATATCTTTCAAGCAATTTTCTAGCTTCTGAGTAGCCTTCATCTGGTGACATTCGTGCGCAGCCTTTAATCATTTCTTGAGGCGAACCTCTGGTGTACTGGATCAAGTAATCTAATTTATCTTGTGAGTTTGCTAATACAGCACCCACGGCATGATCAAAGGCTCTGATGAAATTTGCATAGTCAAGTGGGTCACCTGAAAATAAAGGAACCTGTCTATGTGGTACTTCACCTCGTGGCGCTGGGGTTGGTGCTGGAGGTGGGAGTAGTAGCTCTGTTTTTTTGGGTTAACGATTTAGCCATTTCAGTAATTGCTTTCTGACACTCAGCTTTATTCTTCTGATATTCGGCTTGATTTCGCACTAATAGATCTAGTATATCATTTCTGGAGCTTTGAGTGTCGGTTTGTGCACTAGTTGTGGGTTGTTCTTGCTTTTCTACTTTAGCTTTAAGTTCCTGTAACATTTGTAGAATACTATCAAGTTCTGTGCGTTCAAGTGTGACTGTCGATGAGGGTGATGATGCCGCTGCAGCGCTTTTCTGGTCTAAAGAGTCACATTTAATTTCCAAAGCGCGCTTTAACTGCGGAGAAGCCTTTCGCACCTTCGACTTTGAGCGATTCCGTTCTTGCAATTGCATATCTTTGAATTGGTTAACTAGCTGTTCGTCGGATTTATGTGTTAACAGTCTATTTGCATCTTTCAGCCATAGCTTTGTAACATTAATAAATTCGTTCCAATTCTTAGAGCTTTCGGCGAATGTCGTTTTCTATTTTTTAATCGCACCTTCTTTACTCAACGTTGATAGTAGCCTTTGATTCAACTCCTCTATCTCACTGTGTGTCTTGCAAAAATTTTCAAGTCTTTCAGCTACTTCTGAATGATTTTCTGGAGTATCTTTAAGACTTTCTACTTCAGCTATAAGCACAGAAAGTTTATCTTTCCTCTGACTTATATGACCTTTAAGATCTCCGATTACATTTTCTGGCTTCGAATCTGTACTCAATTCACTACTAATTTCACTGGAGTTATGCTTAGACATTGCCATGATAACAGCTCAAATGACTGACAGCTGGTTCTCTTGTCAGCAACAAACGTCACAATAGGAATGTTCCAACAAAGCAGATGCTTCCTTATAGCGAGGCTTCAAAAACTCAAGCAAAAGCGATCATCCACAAAGTTGTTATAACAACACAGTCTCTTAAAATCTTCTCAAGTTCAGGTGCGGCGACCTTGCTTTCATTACGATAACGCACAGATAGACGGTAAGAGCACAGTACCTCGGGATGACTCAGTTCTTTTTGTTTCGTTGACGAGTTCAGGAGCAGAAGCGTCCTCAGATGGTAGATTCCAGTTTCAAGGCCTTAAGATGGCAAGTTTTCTGACGAAAATGTAGCTGCGTTTTCCCAAAGTTTCTAAAATTCTGCAGCTCCAACTCAAAAAAATGGGATTCAGCAAAGGCCTGACGCGCAGAAATGATTCCACAGACAAAATATCTTCGTTTTTAAAAGTTTAGTTAAGTTTTAAAGTAAAACAGTTCACACAAAAAAGAAAATTAAAATAGCAAAAAAAAAAAGGAAAAATTATAATAAGAAAAATGTAGTTCTAAGCTTAATCTTGTTTCAACTTAAATCGTTATTAATTACATATAATTTCTCAACCTTTTCAAAACAGTCAGAAAACTGTATGCTTACCCTATTTCTAACTGAAAATGGGTCTTTCAAGTCCCTGTTTACTGGGACCTGTTCTAAACACAACAAAACTTATTAACACACTGTTTCTCAGTTATAGCAAGAAGATTCTATCTCTTACAAACTTATAGGGGTAAAAGACTATACCATTGTCTATGACTATGGAAGAAATTATATTCTATTCAAATAAAGCAAACATTAATATGAGTTTAACTTAAAACTTTAACTTTCTAAGATTGGCTCTTACAAGTATGTTGCAACAGGTTGTTAAAAATAGGGAATTCTCTGTGTTTTGTGTTATAAAGTTTTATTGGGTCAATATCCGTCAGAAATCAAGACAGCATTGAGTTATCTTAAAATGTTTTGAATTAATTATAATAAACCCTTATTTAACATGGATAAGTGGATGAAAATTGTTTCTCTTAAAAGGAAGCACAGCCTAGACAAAGAATCAGAAGCTAGCACTTCAGCATTGAGATGATTGTTCAAAATTCTTAACCCTCTGTTCAAAAAAGAAATGTAATGCAACTATAAGAAAATATTATTCTAAGCATCTTGGATATGAATTTACTTACACTCAGGAAGAAAACACTCCTTTTCCTCAATATGTGATTTGCTATGAAAAGCTGTCAAACTGTTCAATGAAACCTTCTCCTCAATTGTGATATTTACATACAAAACCCTGGGACAATAAAGCATTGGAGTAAATATTAAATTAACCATTTCTCCATAATGAATATGAAAGTGACTGAAGATTCATACTGTATAAAGAAAGTTTTAGGATTGCCAAAGCAGGCAAAATTCATATAGTTAGTGAGTTCTTAATTTTACCAGCAGCTGTGGATGGTATATTCAGTTTTAGCAGAAACAGCAGCTGCACAATTGAAAATTTTTCCATTATTGAACAACACTGTATCATGATATATTTCAGATATTGTTTCAAATAGTAAGGTAACAATTCATCAAAAAAGTGAAGGCTAGTACATATCATTTGATTTAAATGGATGGAAGTACCCTAGTAATATTTTGAGTTATTGTATTATTTATGATTATTATGTTATTTTTCCTTCAATATAATTTACTACTATTATTTTCTTATTACATGTATTTTTTATTCATATTAACATTTTTGTGCTATAAAATCAAGGGCAGTACATCAATTCAAATAAATTACACAGAGTGATATGCCGTTGAAAACATTTGGGAAATCCTGGTTTAGTGGATAAATGTATGTGCATGTAAAGATAAATATGTGTACTGAGCATAAATAAAATAATCAATGTACCGGCATTTTGTTAAAAAAGCTTAATATATCAAATTAGTATATACTTTCAATAACATAAGGTAGTTATACTTTGATTGAACTCTCCTTAAAACAAATTACATTAATATAATATCTAATAGTAATTGCATGTTAATTATACTTTAACATTTTCTGTGAGTTGGCGGCACGGTAGCGCTGCTGCCTCACAGTTAGGAGACCCGGGTTCACTTTCCAGGTCCTCCCTGCGTGGAGTTTGCATGTTCTCCCCGTGTCTGCGTGGTTTTCCTCTGGGTACTCCGGTTTCCTCCCACAGTCCAAAGACATGCAGGTTAGGTGCATTGGAGATTCTAAATTGTGCTTGGTGTGTGTGTGTGTGCTCTGTGGTGGGCAGGAGCCCTGCCCGGGGTTTGTTTCCTACCTTGCGCCCTGTGTTGGCTGGGATTGGCTCCAGCAGACCCCCGTGACCCTGTAGTTAGGATATAGTGGGTTGGATAATGGATGGATGGATGGATTTTCTGTGAGTACATTAATGTTAGCTTTAAAATACTTTCCTTTCAGTGCCAGGAAATTCATTTTAGACATGATTTAATATGAAGGTATTAATGCATTTTTAGATTTATTCATTATATTTTGAGATGTCTTGAACTAATATCTTGACCATTTTTTTACATTATATTCACTCATTCAGAAGATACTTTTATTCAAAGTGACTTACAGAAAAGATCAAGATAATCAAGTGAACATCAGTCTGGAAACTGTTTTGAACTAAGTGTTACAGAACAAGGTTGTAAAATTGACGATCACATGTGAAGAGCTCTAATCCAAATGGAATGATCCATATTACTAACCGAGAATGGTAAACCGGAAGGCACAGACGCAGGTACACGTCGATGAACCCAGGAGACATAGTGCGCAGGCACCTACAGCGCGCGTCTCATAAACCGCAAGCGAAGTCTGATCCACCGTGAACGAAGGAGTCACGGCTCCAAAACGAAAGAGCTCAACTAACGTAAATAAGACATGAAGCAACAACGCTCCCATAGCTAACGACTAACGACACAGCCACACAGAAAAGAGGATTCTGCACTGCACCCCAGAGTTAAACGGAAGACACTACGGAGTCCGCAAAGGTCCACAAAGATAGTACGGAAGGCGCAAGAAAGTACGAAAGGCGCAGGCGCCTACATTGCGCTTCTGAACTAAACGTCCACACTACACAGCATGGTCCGGGTAATAAGAATAAACGAACTCTCCGTATTAAACGTACGGCATCCTCACACGTCCAAACCATATAGCATATGTGAATCACATTACAGTGATGTATTATTAACAGTACAACCACAGAAAACGCTCCGTATTAACAGTAAGTGCAATTATCCATATTACTAATGGTAGACAACGGATAACTAATGGCGTCACGGTCACGGCTCCAAAACGATCCAGCTCAACTAACGGAGCTACAAAAACGAGCCCGCATGGATAAAAACAATAAACGTAGGCGCCTACAACGCACGTCTGAAACCGCGGAAGCAAAACTGTCTTGGCTCCAAAACCAAACAACTCGACTAACGGAGCTACAATAACGAGCCCGCATGGACAAATACAATGAACATAGACGCCTACAACATGCATCTGAAACTGCGGAAGCAAAGCAGGCACGGGTTCAAAACGAAAGACCACAACTGACGGAGATACAAAAACGAGCCCGCCTGGATAAAATCAATGAACGCAGGCGCCTACAACGCGCTTCTGAAATGCCGCAAGCAAAGCAGGCACGGCTCCAAAAAGAAAGAGCTTGACTGACGGGGCTACAAAAACGAGCCCGCCTGGATAAAAACAATGTACGCAGGCGCCTACAACGTGCTTCTCAAACAACACAACCCAAGGAGTCATGGCTCCAAAACGAAACATCTCAACTAACGGACATACAGAAACGAGCCCGCCTGAATACAATTAATGAACGCAGGTGCCTACAACGCGCCTCTCAAACAGCAGAGGCAATAGATAAACGGCAAAGAAAGGAACGACAAACAGCTGCTAAGCAATTCCGCCAATTAGCTGACAACGCATTCTGTAATGAGTCGACTATTAATGAACATTCATTAGGATTAATGAATATCATTTGCTGTCATTGTCATTCACTTAACTACCCTGAAGAAACAACTGGCAATACAACTAATGAGTTTACACGTTGTTGTCAAAAGGGTCAGGTTAGACTGCCTCCTTTAGATGAATATCCTGAATATCTACGGAAGCCTCTAACTAACAATGTACCTGAAAGTAAAAACTTTATGGACTGCATTAGATCCTACAATAGTTCATTTGCTTTTGCATCTACCGGGGTAAATATCAGGCCACAACTTGGCAATGGCCCATACTGCTTTCGCGTATGTGGACAAATATTACATCGGATTGGAACAGTGCACCCTGAACCAAATCACGAATGCAAATATGCACAAATCTACGTGTTAGATCCAGATGACGCAATCTATCAATGAATGAACCTTCCTGAAAACAAGCAATGCACAGAGCTGATAATGAGAAACGTCACTGAAGTCATAAACAATTACCCATTAGCTAAGTCTATAAAAATGCTACATGAGGTTGAAAGAGAGGCCAATACAAAAGCAGAAGCAGAAGGTGTAGCACCAACTACAATTGCTTATGTAGCCTTCTCAAGAGTTCGGCGTTCATCTGACATTAAAGATAAAGTTATAGATACTCCATACCAAGGAAAACTCATTCAAGGACAACACACCATCTTTACTACAAATGTTGTGTATAAAGAAATATTCCAATAAATCTTTCTAATGTGCCATGCTATGGGTTCTTTACTTCCTTTGTTCGTCATCTACACCTTTACACTCCAATATATCTCATACATACATCAATGTATTTCGGGTTACCCAACACCAGGGGTTGACGAGTGAAGCGAGCAGGGGGCGGACATGACTAATCACACTTTTTTAGCTACTAAGAACCTAGCATCAAAGCCATTATCAATTACAGAGATATTAACAGAACAAGAAAGTCTTCAAATAGCTCTTAAATACAATGAGGAAATCAGCTTTTTGGATGGTATGGAGTGACTCATTCTACCCGCTTGGAGCTTCACATGAAGAGTCTGGATTAAGATTTGATGTCACATAGAGGAGGTATCACTTTTCATTAGCAGACCTGAACAGCTGAGAATGAACATGATTGCCTCCATATACACAGATGCTTGACCTACTTACTACTCTATATTAAACTAGCCCAGTATTCAATTTATTTTGCTGCATGTGTGTTCTCCCATTGCTTCTGTACTTTGTCGGTGTCTGTCTTTTCCACCATCTTTTCTGTCCTTTCACCAGTGGGCTGGTAGCGCTCATTCAGTTTGTACAGCTGCAAATGCAAAGTGATTTGGAAACATTGTTATTAGTGATTTTTTTCACATTGTCCGTGAAAGGCTCACAAGTTACATCATCAGTCTTCCTGTATTTCCCAGGCAATCAAATGTGATATTTTCTCCAAATACAGAATAGTATACAAAAGTTGATTCCAGACTTGTCATGTTTGTTTCACTTTCACGGCTTGAAAGTGCATCAACATTTCATTAGGAATAACTTCTCATCAATGGGTACTGTATATAGTAAGTTTGCACAATGTCTGATTTAGCAGGAAAGCTGTCAGTATGTTAACTACACAGCCAGGATCAGTTTTATGCAGGGAAAAAAGAACATTCAAGATGGCACATTGTTGATGGAGAGATCCATGAATGAACGGAACTCACTTGCATCATTTTCACTGACATTGCAGACCTGACAATGTAGGCAAATACAAGAATAATCGGTTTTATTTGTATGTGTACGCATCTGCCATAAAACCATGTATGTGATTCAATATGTGCAATTGTTTGTGCATGCAATTCAATACATGTGCCAGCATTTCAATACAGATGTACTCAAATCACAATTTTTTTCTCCTGAAAGGTTCTTCATTTACAGTCCACTACAATATTGCATCAGCCCTTCCAATCATATAAAAAAGCCCATCATTTGTTCTTGCATTTACATTCATTGTTAGGCCTTGCCATGTCTGTAAAAACTTTGTGAGTGAGCCACCATTCACCACTGTGCTCTTCACTCGAGGCTGGATCACTCAATCCACTATGTGCCACTTCACATGTTCCCTGTTCCCCACATCAAATTCATGCTGGCTGTGTAATTCATGTTCTACTGTGTGAGACTGTGATAGCATTTTTAAAGTGAGTTTATAGTAATTTTTTCCTAACTGCAATAACTGGAGTGCCAAAAGTTTTCAGATTTGTTTTTTTTTTCATCGTAGTAAAACTATATGAGTGATTACGGATATGACAGTTTCTCGTTGATTATTTTATAGTTGTCTGCTGAAGACAGACAGCAATTCATATCTGGGGAAATAGGAAATAAATTTCAGTAGGACTTAATGCTGACAATAGTGGCAGGAGAGGATTTGTTGAGGTAAAAAGGATAGGTAAATGCAGTCAAGTACGAGCCAGAAGAAAGAGGCAGTTAGTGGCATTGCTTATGGTGGTAATAAGAGGTGCTTTGTATAAAAAAAAAGTATCATCAATTATGTTTTTTTAATACAATCTCGAAGTTACAACATGGGCATTTGAACAGCAGCAATTTAGAAAAAGTCAAGGAAGAACAGGAAATAAAGATTTTTAAACACAATTCCAGATAGCATTGGCTGCAGCAGTTATAATGCTAAAATAATGTCTCCTGCATTATGAAATGTTACAAATGCATCATGAGATATCTGAAAATCACAGAAAGTCCTCAGAAAATTTTGAAATATCTTGGATTATATTTCAGATATCTTAAAATCCAGACAAATGTATTTTATGTGTCTCAAAATGTATTTGAGATATCTTGAAATCCATTTCAGTTTTATGGAAATTCATTTAGGATATCTTGAATAGATATATTGCTGGATATGTATAATTATTTTTAAGACATATTACAATGTTTATCTCAAAATGCATTTTAAGATCTCTGCAAGAGTTTATTGTACTAGCTAAAATAGATATTAATTTTGTAAACTCATTTAAGACAGCTATAAATGGAGATGCACATGTCTGCAAGCATACCTACTATTTGTATTTATTTAAGTATTCTGTACTGTATACCTGCCTGTGTATGCATTGTTTTAGCATAGAATACTTAAGAGATATGGACATGTGATAGAAAGGATTGACAAAGATTTGAACAGTTGAGAACGTGTTTCTCTATTTAATAGGCTTACTGCTTGTCCATGGTGATAAAGGGTCATCATCCCTTTCAGGTTCTACTTCTGCATGAAAATGTGCTTGTCTCTTTCTTTTTCAGCTTCTGGGTGCAACAGCCATTGAAGACAAACTACAGGATGGTGTTCCCCAAACAATTGAGCAGCTTTCTAAAGCAGACATTAGGATCTGGGTGCTGACAGGAGACAAACAAGGTAAAACCTCATTACGTGGCCAAAGGAGTTGAAGAGTTGTAGAATTCACTCTGAAAATTAGCTTTTTTCATTTTTGTTCATGAATGTCTGTGTCTGGAAAAGACTACCTTCACCCACTCTTTCCTCTGTATATATCTTCATATTTTGTATACTGTATATCTTTATCGTGATCATAATATCAGGTCTTTTTGTCCATAATTTAATGTGCTCACCCTTACAAATGCTTGTGTGTCCACCTTGTCTTGAATCACTCTCTGTCAAATATTACCTCAAATGCTTGTTATCATTTTGGGCCCCAGCAATGCTGAATGTTGTGTGGTGACTCAAAATAGTCATCAAAATTATCTTTGGTAGCAGAAAATCCAGTGATACGTGAACAATGTAATTTAATCTTTGAGAAAATGTTCTAAAGCAATGTTCTCTGGGAATATTACAGATTATTTTAGTACATTACACAGAAACCATTCAATAATTTGGTTTTTATTCTTCTTTCCATTTTCCTAACTTGCATTAAATTACTTAGATTTCCAGGGATGATAAAGCCTATTGCATCAGTAATGGATGCAACCATCTTTCCTCTACTTCATTGTAGTCATGCTTTCATGAACTCACACCCTTCTCAATTTTTTAGCTTAAGCATTGCTGTTTTAAAATTTTCATACTAAAAGACACAGAAGCACTTTAATTAATCTATTTTCTCTCACAATACTCAGATCCATCATCTTCTAAGCAGAGATCTAGAGATAACAACTTAGAGTATCAGTTAGAATAAATGCATAAAATCTTGTTTAGGAAGAACAAAAATTTAAAAAACCCCTTTCATCTTTTACCTAATTTTCCCATCAATACCATTGCGCCACTTCACTTTGTGTCCTTAAGATCATAGACGGGTAAAAAAATTACTTCACTCTTCAGCTTAAGTGAGCGTTATGCTATACATCACAGCAGCCTTTAAAATATACAAACAAGTAAGACATAGTAACATTCAAGTGTGTTCAGTGACTAACTCCATTTTTTATTTACTTCATCTGAGAGTAAGTTATTACATTTTTGTTTATTAAATAGTTTTGCATCAATGAGTCAAATTCAAAAGTAACAGTGAGAATGCAATTACATGTTTTAATCGACTACATTGAATGTATGTTTTAAACAACACTTTACAATATCATATAGTTAAAAATGTGGCCTAAATAGGCTTGTGCTGGCTCAGTAGCTTTAATACACAGCAAAATGAAAATCAATTAAGGTCAGAATGGCATAGATTGATGTGTATTAGTGGTGGAGGGTCTGTAACTAACTGTTGTTCAGTTTTCTTAAACATAACATTTTTTAAAATATATCCAATAGAGTAGTATCCAATAATTAGCAATTGAAAAATATCTATTACCACAAAATGACAAATGCTGGTATAAAATCAATTTCAACATTATCCTAACATAACAGACCCTGGCTTTTATACTTGTTGTTGATAACAGTCTGGATAGTCCTTTTCAGTTTTGGTGCGGAGCATGCAGCGTCTCATTTCTTCCGAAAATGATCTTGGATGCTGATTCGTCTAACCACAAAAAATATTTCCGCTGTGTGACAGTCCATCCCAAATGCCTCTGAGCTAGTAGAAGTTGATACCGCTTCTGGACATGGTTAACATAAGGCTTCTTTTTTGCACAGTAAAGTTTTAAGTGGCATGTGCAAAAGTATTGTAGTGTTTGACAAAGGTTTGCCATAGTGTATATAAGCTGTTGATGAGTGACGGTTCTTGATGCAGTACTTACTATCTGAGGGATCAGAGATCATGGGTGTTCAGCTTATACATGTGCCCTTGCCCTTTACGCACTTAAATCCCTCCAGATTCCTTGAATCGTTTAATGATGATATGCACTGTAGAGGGAGAAATATGCAAATCCCTTCCAATCTTTGAGGAACATTGTTTTTAAACTTCTCAATAATTTTCTCAGTCATTTGTTGACAAACTGGAGATCCTCTACCCATCTTTGCTCCTTAAAGACTCATGATTACAATCACTTGTTGACATCACCTGTTTGAAATCACATGATCATTCAATTATTTCACTTATTTTATTTCATCACTGGCCATAATTTTCCCCCATTCTACCTTTTTTGGAATTTGTTACAGGCCTGAAATGCAGGAGTGGATATATATTAACAAATGAAATATCTTGGGTTCATAATGAAATAAAAGTCAAAATAAATTTAAGAATCACTGTGTTTTTTATTTGCAATTTCCATACCACCAAACTTTTTCTGATTTGGGGTTTTATATGGGGGAATGAAAGATCAGGGGCTTAAATCACTGAAGCCCCCCAGCTCCCGACACCATCGTGCATTTTTAAACTCATCCTAGGTTTATATCAATTAGGGCAGCTGCACCTTTCCAGTGTTATTAATTCAAAAACCATTTGGCTATATGTTGATAATGTCAGTTCTTTACAAAAAAATCTGCAGATAATATTGTACAATCAATTCAGTCTATATATACTTGCATTATTGCTTTTCCCTTCCATTTATTTATAGAGAAGTGACTTTTTCATACTGTATTATTAAACTTGCCTAAAGCAGCATGAGAAGGGTGATGCTGTGTGAGCTGCTTGCGAGTGTGCTCTGTTGAGCATGTAACTCACTTACATCGGGCATCCAATGAAGAATAAGTGTGCACATCTCATCAAAAGTGGTTCATAGGGAGCTAAGTTGTTTCATGCAGACAGACAGAAATGGGCTTTCTCAATAAGTGCTTCACACATTATATGCAAACGCACCTAAAAAGATAATTCTATTCCTTCTTCCATTTACAGCACAAGGTAGGAAATAAACCTGGCCAGTTTATTGCAGGATACTCTCCTGAACATACTCACAGGTACTCATACTTGGCCAGTTTAAGATCACCAGTAAATATGATTGTCAAATCTTTGGGTAATGAAAGAAAACACATACAGTTAAAAATGATGCACAAGCTTCACCCAGACTATGACCCACCCATATTTTGAAGCAGTTTCTAGGAGTTGTGAGGCAGAAATACTAATATCCTTAAAATCTAATGAGAAATACTTAATGCATGCAATAAAAATAATTCCTCTTTTTTATGTACTCCAGAAAAATTATTTTAATTTTCATGTGACACAGTGCTTGGGAAAATCCATATAGGAGCATTGACAAGAAGGTCAATTGTCTCTGAGTGAAAAGCTGTTTTTCAGATGTTTTCCTTGAATGTACTAAAATAATAAAAATGACCAAAAAAAACAACCCGAAGCAATTTCCCCCATAGGATTGTATGTAAATACAATTAATCTGTTCCGGACTGTACGAACTGTATATAAATATATATTTTACTAGCAAAATACCCGCGCTTCGCAGCGGCGAAGTACAGCTTTAAAATTTTAAATAATAAACTAAGAGAAAATGTACCAATAATTATTTGTTAAGGATCTCTTTGTATACGACGTTGTCAGTTCGACCCTCCGGTTGTAATATGACCAAGCTGTGGCTGAGCTTACTCTTGAGCATGCAACGTATAGCTGGCCATGTGAAAAGCAATCTTGCCTCAAATCAATGCCAACCTTTTGTAGGGTCTGACCCTGAGACTTATTAATTGTCATTGCGAAGCAGAGCCTTACTGGAAATTGGAGGTGTTTTAATTGAAATGGGAGATCAGAGGGTATAACGGGGATGCGAGGAATAAAAACTCTCTCCCCTGAGCCACCGCCAGTAAAAATAGTTGCCTCAATTAGGTTCTTTTGCAAGCATGTGACCTGAAGTCTCATGCCATTACAAAGTTTTGGTGGCTGTAAGTTTCTCAGTAACATTATTGGTGCCCCAACCTTCAAAATTAGATTATGCTGAGGAGTGCCTGCAGGATTCAGAGTGTGGACCGAGCTGCAGGCTATGGACGTATATATGTACGTAAGTAGGATTCAGTTAGCGTTGGGAACCCGCGTACCAAATTTCTTGAAGATGGGCCCATAAAGTAACAAAGACCGTTGGAAAGTTCAATAGGATGGCCGACAGTGGTGACATACCACCGAAATAACCAATAACGAAATAATACCAAATTTCGTGAAGATGGGGCCATAAATAAGAAAGTTTAACACGGCGGATGTTGTCGACCGTTATGACCGTTACGTGTAGAATTTCGAAATGAAACCTGCTTAACTTTTGTAAGTAAGCTGTAAGGAATGAGCCTGCCAAATTTCAGCCTTCTACCTACATGGGAAGTTGGAGAGTTAGTGATGAGTGAGTCAGTGAGGGCTTTGCCTTCTATTAGTATAGATGTGTATGTATACTGTATATGTGTGTGTGTATATATATATATATATATATATATATATATATATATATATATATATATATAATATATATGTATGTGTATATAGGTGTACCCGGCCATGCATTGCTGTGGCTCAATCTGGTTAAATGGAAAAGAAAGAAAAGAGAAAGCGCACATTTCTAATATGTTTAATTTCACAATGCTTGTGGGTATACAATATTTTTTGTTGTTCCATTGTCTGTGTACAATGTTAGACTGAATAATATTGTTAAGTTCGTAGACATCTTTGGTTTTGGCCGCAAGAATAACTCGTTCACTCAGCCAATCGTGATTCTTATAATTGGTTTGAATACAGTAATCCCTCCTCCATCGCGGGGGTTGCGTTCCAGAGCCACCCGCGAAATAAGAAAATCCGCGAAGTAGAAACCATATGTTTATATGATTATTTTTATATTGTCATGCTTGGGTCACAGATTTGCGCAGAAACACAGGAGGTTGTAGAGAGACAGGAACGTTATTCAAACACTGCAAACAAACATTTGTCTCTTTTTCAAAAGTTTAAACTGTGCTCCATGACAAGACAGAGATGACAGTTCCGTCTCACAATTAAAAGAATGCAAACATATCTTCCTCTTCAAAGGAGTGCGCGTCAGGAGCAGATGTCAGAGAGATAGAGAAAAGCAAACAAATCAATAGGGCTGTTTGGCTTTTAAGTATGTGAAGCACCGCGGCACAAAGCTGTTGAAGGCGGCAGCTCACACCCCCTCCGTCAGGAGCAGAGAGAGAGAGAGAGAGAGAGACAGAGAAAAACAAAGTCAAAAATCAATACGTGCCCTTTGAGCTTTTAAGTATGCGAAGCACCGTGCAGCATGTCGCTTCACGAAGCAGCTGCACACAGAAGGTAGCAACGTGAAGATAATCTTTCAGCATTTTAAGACGAGCGTCCGAATCGTCTAGGTTTGCGAACAGCCCCCCTGCTCAATCCCCCTACATCAGGATCAGAGAAAGTCAGCGCAAGAGAGAGAGGGAGAAAAGTAAGTTGGGTAGCTTCTCAGCCATCTGCCAATAGCGTCCCTTGTATGAAATCAACTGGGCAAACCAACTGAGGAAGCATGTACCAGAAATTAAAAGACCCATTGTCCGCAGAAATCCGCGAACCAGCAAAAAATCCGCGATATATATTTAAATATGCTTACATATAAAATCCGCGATGGAGTGAAGCTGCGAAAGGCGAAGCGCGATATAGCGAGGGATTACTGTATTGGGAAATACTTTTTCAACCAATTCTTCTTTTGACGTCACTAAATTGCAGAAGTTATGAGGCAATGAAATTCGTCCTGAGGTCAGATCAACTGGCACCTTTCCGTTCCCAATTTCCAGATTTCTCCAACCCCGTTATTGACAGTTTGCATTATTTGGTCGTAAATGCCTTCTTGCTGAAGCGTTAGCTTAGGAATATTTGATTGCACATACGACAAAAGATCACCCGTGTTGTAATTTTGTTCACGACGCAATTCTGCATCGAACGAAGCAGGAGCAGATTGATTCAGTGATGGCATTCCCAATTGATTGAGAACTTTGTTTGCAATTTCTAAGCACAAATCTTCAATCATTATCATTGCTTAGTTGTAGATGTCAGCTGTGAAATCCATGTTTATATTTGAATTTTACTTGCGTATTCGACGGAAAATATCTTCAGCCATGTGCGATTTATATTTCTCCCATAACTGTGTTGGAGATGAAGGAGAGCAGGCGGTCAATATGATTGCAAACAATGCACGAATTTGATTTGGATGTGACGTGTTGCACGTGTCATTAATGTATACATCCCAGTGTTGGTCATTCTCCAATAAATTCAGAGCTTGACATGCACTTCGGAAAGTGGCATGTGTAATGCCGTTGACAATTGTCAATTGCTGGAAAGACGTTGGACCAACAGCATGTGAACAAAGAAGCATTCATCTTGATTGGGATGCACGGTGTACAGTCTGCCTATCGTAGTTTCTTTGAATATGCCAGGTTGTCCGTTGACTCGTTCTCCTCGTTTGTGTTGTTCAAATGATTTTCTACTCGTATTCCATGTGTAATACGTAGGCACTTCCGAATGCAGCAGTGTTTTCGCAAATGCGTCATTTTGACATAACGTAAAGAAAGCAGTTAACGTTGTAGCCGGTGGATTCAGGGCTATTTGTTGCACATTTGCAGCTGTGAAATAAACGCGTTGTCCATTTTCTAGATGTACTGCTAAGTGAACAACAACTGGACTTCGTTCATGTATGGGAAATGAAAGAATTCGCCATACAGCTTCATTGCTGCTTATGTATCTTCCAGCCTTATACTGTGCGATTTCATCGATATGTATGACCGCATTCCTATCATTTCTTTCTGGTTGCACGGCAAAAACAGCCACGTCGCTGCCTTTATTCACGTACTTACAAATGTATTTGATTGAAACATTGAAATGGAATCGTAAAATATTTAGTATAGCGTGTGTTGTTTTTACGTCCAACAGATGGCGCTGTGTTTTCAAAAAAAGCATGTTTTTACCTGTCACAAGTGTGACATCTATATAATATGTATATAAAAACACGCGCGTATTGGAATGCAACGTTGTGTCAAAATTTCAAAGCAATCGGTGAAGAACTTTCAGAGATTTAAGGTTTTGAACAAACGAACATTTACATTTTTATTTATATAGATGTGTATATATATATATATATATATATATATATATATATATATATATATATATATATATATATATATATATATATATATATATATATGAATGGAAGAGAAGGTCTGTGATACGGTTTGCATATATGCAGCTGGAGATCCACGAAGGGAGAAAAAACGAATCACGTATCATAACGGACTTAGTCACCTCCACCCCCCCCCCCCCCCACTGAATGTGTTGCTATATATTGCCTTTGATTCTTGTAAGTCTAAGCATTATCCTCTGATGAAGACCCCTGATAGGGGTTGAAAGCTCAGGAATAAAAAAAAAAAAAAAAAAAAATATTTTATGATACGTGATTCGTTTTTTCTCCCTTTGTGGATCTCCAGCTGCAAATATATATATATATATATATATATATATATATATATATATATATATATATATATATATATATATATATATATGGTTTTGGCAGCCAAGCGCTTTTTTTCCAACCTAGAAGACGTCTCTTGAGATCGGTTTAATCGCCTCGTTGATTGCATGTCTTCCAAGGTAGTTTCAATACCCATTTCCTGCACCGAGTCATCTCCCCTTTTATGAGTGACTGTGTTAGTGGCTGTACTTCGTACAGGTCTTTGAACGCACTGAATACTTGTAACTTGTGTCGCCTGTCGGCTACTTTCGACAGGGAATGGAAGCAATTGTCGAGTAACAAAAAATATTTGTAAGTGATTTCGCATTGAAGAAATAGTAAAAACTTGATCACTTGGGTCAATACCTAAAGAAATACACACAGCAAATGCAATTGAGAATACACCAGAATCTGTATGATTTAATTGTTGCTGTGCGTCTTCATAAACTATGGGAGGTTTGTAAGGAAACAAAGCATGAAGGAAACGAAGCTGCTCTTCAGTGAGGTTGAATTTTTTATCAGCGTTTAAACTGTCATAGACATGAATTACAGCACCATCATAATAGGTGCACACCCAGTGAGTCACTCGTTCATTGGCTGCAGAAGGTAATATTTGAGTATGTTTTACATTTTGTGAAATGGGCATTATAGGTATGTCAGGAGTCCACATTAGCAAAACCTCTTGAGGTTGGAAAATTGTATGCGCAGCTAAAATTTCGTTGAATTTGCTCATGTGATCTGTTGATAAATAATCATTATTTACCAACTCATTCATTGCAAAATCTGACAGTGGTAAGATCACTCCTTCCATAACACTAAACACAAACACTAAGTAGACACTAACACTAAAAAAAGGCAACACCGCTGGGAAGAACACTAAATGAGATAAAGTAAAAGTCTACTAAACTTCTTTATTATAACTGCTTTATTGTAGCAGGTGAGGGGACACTGGAGCACGCTTGTTGTCGCCGCTCCTCCCTGTCGCAAAATTCGCCTTAATTCTGCACTTTCTTACGTGTGTTTTGTTTCGTTTATTGTACGTATAGTTTGTGGATACAGCTGACTCGAATTGCATGGATTTGGCTTAATATTTACAGATTTTATGGACTCCACTTTACTGAGAACAGCGGAGTCTGTGGATCACGGGACGAGACCTACGAACATTTCTTTGTACCTGGTGATCTAGCACCTCGGGATGATCTGTCTCGTGATTATATTCGCTATGCTGATCTGCTCCCGTTTCATCTTTCAGTACTTTACGACCGGGAACTGATCTGATGTTCATACTAACCTGGCTTATGGCTCCGGGGCGATCACTCCTGAAATTACCAAGCGTTACTGTTTATGGCTGTGTATTGGAACATCCAGATCCTGCTTCCTCCTCCTTCTGTGCTTTCTGCTGCTTGCTATCGCCACTCACCTACGCTACCACACCCGCCTGTCCTACCGGCTCCGTTGTGCTGTGCTGCTTCTACACTGCTATCAGCTAAGTATCACTCACTATTTTAGCACTTTGAGTACTGAGAAAAGTGCTATATAAATGTAATGAATTATTATTATTTATTATTAAACACTAAAGTACAAAAACGAAGTAGAAAGTAACACTAAACTGCAACACCGGCACACTGCGTCTACTAAACACTAAGAAACACTAAAGGAAAAAATACTATTCAGTAAGTACCGCGTCTACTAAACAGTAAATCAGTAAAGGAGAAAGGACTAAACACTATGGAAAAAGAAAGGACTAACCGCATCAGCTGCGGAGCTCAGCTTGGAGCGAAATGAAGTGAATGAAATCAGGTGAATGGGAGGGGAGATGATCACGTGACTCCAACAACCGCCTTAACTCTCTGTCCCTCCACAAACACACAAACACAGCCACATGGATCCCAACTCTCCTTTATATATATAGATAAAGATTTTTAAGCACAAAAATATTTAATTATACCATAGAATGCACAGTGTAATAGTAAATTAATGTAAAAACATTGAATAACACTGAAAAAACCTTGAACAGAGAAAACTAACATTGCAAGAGTTCACGCTAATAGCCTTACGAACTGATCGCTGTAAACACTTTTTTTAATGAGTTTTAAGCACAGGGAAAAAAAGGAACTTTTGAACAAATCCGAACTTTATTTAAAAACCAACCATAAACAACCAAGAAAGTAACATTGCAGGATTTCACGCTAATAGCCCTACGAACCGATCGCTGTAAGCACTTTTTTTAAATGAGTTTTAAACACAGTGAAAAAAACAAACATTTGAAAAATCCGTAATTTATACAAAAACTAACCAGAAACAACCAAGAAAACTAACTGTGCATGAGTCGAGTTTTGGCATGAAGGAAGTGAGGAAGAACTGGGTGGAGAGGAGGTTACAGTTTTGAGGGAAAGTCTGGCTCCGTGATGGAGGGATGTTCTCCTTCAGGTGTTTTCTGTCTTGTGATTTCTTGGGTTTCTGGTGTTTTTAGCTGTGTAGCTGGTGGATCAGACTTCGCAAAATAGCGGTCTAATGTGACTTGCCTTTTCCTACGCATTAAAATTTTGCGGAAATGCGAGAAGACATTGTTGTTCATCATGTTTATCACTTTGTTTGTAACCACTTTTGGTTCTTCTTGAAAAATTCCATTTTTCCATGATGGCTTTTATCGCATCACTTTTTATAACCGCCCTTTCCTCTTCTTCCCTCAGCGAGTTCCACCGTCGTCAGCTCCCCCTTGTGATCCAGGACCAACTCCTTGATGTCCTCATTGTCCACTTCAAGACCCATGCTCTTGCCCATGGACACAATCTCATCCACAATAGGAGGCTCAAAGCTTTCTAAATCCTGTTCAGGAACGCATTCAGGCCAAAGTTTCTTCCAGGCCGAGTTCAAGGTCCAGTGTGTGACGTCTTCCCAGGCTTTATCAATGAGGTTGATGCAATGAACGATATTAAAATGGTTCTTCCAGAACTCTTTCAGAGTCAAAGACGTCTCCTCGGTCACATTGAAACACCTGGCGAATAGGTGTACAGCTTCTTAAAATTTGAAATAACCTGCTGGTCCATGGGCTGCAGAATAGGAGTCATGTTGGGGGGGGAGGAACATGATCTTAATAAAGTCGTACTCCTCGACCATATTGTCAACCAAGTTTGGAGGGTGTGCCGGTGCATTATCCATCAGAAGAAGGCATTTTTTAGGCAGATTATTCTCTTCAAGATATCGCTGCACGGCGGGAGCGAAAGCCTCGTGCAGCCATTCCAAAATCAAGGTCCTTGTGACCCAACCCTTCGTGTTTACCCACCACATCACGGCCAGTCTGGCTTTGTTTACATTGTGCTGCTTGAAAGCACGAGGGTTCTCAAATTGGTAAACAAGTAGTGGCTTGATTTTTACATCGCCACTAGCGTTAGCACACAGCAAAAAGTTAACCTGGCCTTCATTGGTTTATGGCCGGGCATAGCCTTCTCTTCCTGGGTAATGTAGGTCCTCTTTGGCATCCTCTTCCAGAACAATCTGGTCTCGTCGCAGTTGAAGACTTGTTGCGGGATGTAGCCTTCGTCCTCCACTAATTTTGTGAAATTTTTCACGAATTCTTTCGCAGCTTCAGCATTGGAACTAGCAGCCTCTCCATGCCTTACCACACTATGAAAGCCACTTCTCTTGCGAAACTATTCAAACCATCCTCTACTGGCTTTAAATCCTCACTTTTGCCACTCGTAGAAGGATAGTTTTGCAGCAAATTGCCATGGATCTTCCTTGCTTTCTCGTATAACATCGCCTCGCTTACGCTATCCCGTGCAAGTTGCTTCTGGTTCAGCCACACTTGCAACAGTTTTTCCACCTCTTCCAGCACTTGAGGCCACTGCCTGCTTAACACTGTAACTCCTTTTGCAACATTAGCTGCTTTAATAGCCTCTTTCTGCTTTAGAATAGTCGAAATCGTAGATTTTGACTTCTTATACTCGGCGGCAAGATCAGTAACATGAATGCCACGCTCATACTTTTCAATAATTTCTTTCTTTAATTTGATTTCAGTTTTCTTTGAACCTTTCTTCTCACCACTCTTCACTTGCTTGGAAGCCATGGTTAACTGCAAAATTAATGCAAAAGCACACGAAATACTGTAGAGCACAAAGAGTTCACAGTGAAAGCAAGCATGGCTGACCAAGAACAATGCACAGGGAGAGACTGAACACGTGAGGTACTTATCGGCGTGTACGAACCTGAAGGGAAACGAAATAGAGCACAAAGAGTTCACAGCGAAAGCACACACTCACGTGCAAGCACGCACGTCTGACCGAGAACAATGTAACACATGCGGATATCATCAGCGCATACAAACCGGAAGGGAAACTGGCTTGTTCTTCAACCAAGTGTGTGGTTGTGAACAGATGCAAAAGTTTGGCAAACTTTTTGGTCAGGACCCGATTTGTATGTGTTCAGAGATGTTCTTGAACCGAGATTGCACTGTACTTGTAGATATCAGTCTACTAAACGTAAAGAATGAAAAAACACAATACTTCCATTCACTCCTGTGTTATCAAAACCTCATGGGTCACAAGATCTATCTTTGAGGCATCAGATGTAGGGCAGAATCTAACCCAGGATGGGACAAGTTTACACACACCCACACTCACACTTTCTATGCTAGATATTGACTATGAGTACAGAACTGTTTAGTTCCAAGTGGTAAATTGCAAAGGAAATGCACAATGATTACTGTTTGAGATGAACAGCAGCCATTGCTGATAGCCACACCCAGAATAAGTGTCAAGGAGATGAACAGTATAAAAAAACAATGTGCAACTATCCATATGACATCCATACCATTGTCATTCACTTCTGAAGCAAACTAGTTGTGTGTTAGAGAAGATTATTCAGTTTTCCTCTGCTTTGCAAAGACTTGTGATCAGCTTAACTGTGGTGCTGTAAAATAATATATTAAGAGTGAATGTGTACAGTGTATATGTTTGAGAGGGTGGAAAAAGGTGGTTGTTATGTAGAGGTGCAACATATAAAAGCTTTTCAAACCCACTACTTTTTCCCTAGATCTGGTGCCAACAAAATTAGTAAAAGCTGCAATGGATGTTCTTGCAGCGCCTATTCTTAACATTATCAATAGTTGATTATTACATGGCACAGTTCCTGATGCACTAAAAGTGTCAGTCATTAAACCATTACTTAAAAAGTCAGACCTAGACTCACGCATACTTAATAATTATAGACCCATTTCAAATGAACCTTTTCTCTCTAAAATACTAGAAAAAGTAGTTGCCAATCAGCTTCAGTCACACCTTACGCATTACAATTTATTTGAGAAATTCCAGTCTTGTTTCCGCACTGGTCATAGTATAGAAACGGCACTAGCGCAGGTTGTAAATGACATTCTGATATCCTCTGATGAAGAAAACTCCACTGTAATTATGTTGTTAGACTTAAGCACAGCATTTGACACCACTGACCATTCTGTTTTACTGCACAGGCTAGAAAATGATGTTGGGCTTACAGGCACTGTGCTCGCTTGGTTTAGTTCTTATTTATCAAATCGATTCCAATACATACAGAAGTATGCTGACAGTACTCCATCATTATACACAGAAATGAGGTAAGGTGTCCCACAGGGCTCAGTACTGGGACCTTTACTGTTTTCACTTTACATGCTTCCACTGGGATCTATCATTAGGAAACATAATATTAATTTTCACTCGTATGCAGATGACACCCAGTTATACCTTTCATTTAGATCAAATGACGTTTCTCCAATGTTGTCTTTAATTAGTTATGTTAGTGAATTAAAGGAGTAGATGGATGAGACCTACCTATTTTTAAACACCGATAAAACAGACATGTTAATTATTGGAGGGAATGACGCTGATCACAACAATATTTTGTCATCATTTAACTCAGTTGGAATCACCATTAATTTTACTGAATCAGCCCGCAATCTAGGAGTTATCTTTGACTCTAGTAGGTCATTTAAAGTGCATGTTACAAAGTTGTCCAAATCGTGTTTCTTCCACTTTAAAAATGTTGGGAAATTATGGCTCTTTCTAAATAAACAGGATTCTGAGAAATTAATTCATACATTTATTTCTAGTAGGATTGACTACTGCAATGCGGTGTTCACTGGATGTTCAAATTGTTCTTTATACAGCCTGCAGTTAATTCAAAATGCTGCTGCAAGAATTACTATAAGAACAAGAAAATACGCACACATAACTCCAGTTCTTAAATCCTTACACTGGCTCCCGGTTAAGTTTAGGGCAGATTTCAAAATCCTCCTTTTAACATATAAAGCCTTTGTGGAGACTGGTAGACATCGTTAAAAGCACCACACACGTTTATTTACACAATATTATTTACAGTGAAATAGCATACAACCGGTGGCGCAGTGGGTAGCGCTGCTGCCTCGCAGTTAGGAGATCTGGGGACCTGGGTTCGCTTCCCGGGTCCTCCTTGCGTGGAGTTTGCATTTTCTCTCCGTGTTTCCTCCCACAGTCCAAAGACATGCAGGTTAGGTGGATTGGCGATTGTAAATTGGCCCTAGTGTGTGCTTGATGTGTGGTTGTGTTTGTGTGTGTCCTGCGGTTTGTTGGCACCCTGCCCAGGATTGGTTCCTGCCTTGTGCCCTGTGTTGGCTGGGATTGGTTCAAGCAGACCCCCGTGACCCTGTGTTCGGATTCAGCGGGTTGGAAAATGGATGGATGGATAGCATACAACCCAATACTCCCCCAAAGTCCAGGCCTCTCAACAATGCCTTTACCTCTTAGGTCTGCCTCCATTCCTCTCTTCCCGTGCTCTTGCCTTCTTCCTCCCGACTCCAGCCACTGAATGGAGGGAGGCGGCCCCTTTTTAAACCTACCTAGATGTGCTCCAGGTGTCTCCCAATGAGCGCTTGCCATCAATCCCTGGTGTGTCCCTGGTCTTCTTCCCCCCAGCACTTCCGGGTGTGGCGGAAGTGCTGAGGGCCAGGGCTCCTCAGGCATTGGGGCACCCCCTGGTGGTGACCACAGGCCCCTATAGGGTTGAGCTTCGAAGCTCCTTTCCCATGGTCCCCAAAGCAACCAGGGCGGTCACCCCCTCGTGGTCTGGAGAAGGCGTAATCCCTCCTCCGGTCCTTCCGGGCATCCCTGCTGGGGGTGGTACCTTAAATGGCCAAGGTCCGACTTACTTATCTGAACTTATCATGACTTACAAACCAGAGTGTATATTAAGATCTCAAGATGCCAGTATGCTTATGATTCCAAGGATTAATAAAATAACAGTGAGAGGTCGAGCTTTAGTTACAGGGCCCCTAAACTGTGGAATGGTCTGCTTGCTACTATAAGAGATGCCCCTTTGGTCTCAGCTTTCAAATCCCAGCTGAAGACTCACTACTTCAGTTTAGCATATCCTGACTAGAGTTGCTGATTAACTGTACAGACTGCATCTCTGTTGTTAGTCATTAGCACTAAAACATAAGTAACATGATAGTTATAATTTGTTACTAACCTTCACCTATTCTGTTTCTCTTCTCGGTACTCAAATGTGGCACTTGGTGCTACGGCCCACCTACCAAGCTGTTTTGCCTGCCTAAGGTAAAATCATCCCTGATGGAATATCGCAGGAATTGTCGGGTAGATGGGTCCTTTCATCGGATTGGCTGGTCCAGCATTGTCTTAGCTGTGGAATGGCCAACTGGGGGAGGCAGCTTGATGGCTGAGGTCTCCAGGGGCTTCATGTATAAACGGTGTATATGCACAAAAATGTTGCATACTCCCATTTCCATGCTTATATTGTGATGTATAAAAACTAAACTTGGCGTAAAGCCACGCACATTTTCACGCCAGCTAAAGCCTTGGCGTACGCAAGTTTTCCGTTCGGTTTTGCAAACTGGTGGCACCCAGCGTCAAAGCAGTGCTTTGTTCCATTGTGGTTTCCCTTTCTTTTTTAGATCCACATCCCTGATGCGGCTTTATCAAATACTCTGAAACTAACTGCATATTGTTTATTAGTTAAAGGCATCTAATTGTAATTAACCTGTAACACAGGGGTTGGGGTTGATTTGTTTTCAATCCTATTTTTTTTGTAAAAATTGTATCCATTTGTATGGAATGATTACAATAAAATGTATATATATATAAAAAAAAAAGTAATTAACCTGTAACAATATAATGGTTCACGGAATGGCCAAACTATTCCAAATACCATAGTTGCTTTAGCGTTGCTACTCTCAAGTATTTATCCCACTGTATCTGAGTGTGGAATCACAGCTCTACACCAGCTGATCAGAAAGAGAATTATCGGGATACAGCATCAAGCACACACTGCGTCAGCCATGCTGTCTATTTGAACTGCTCTCATACAACAAATGCTTCAGAGCCTTTTCTGTAGGGACATCGCGGTTTAAAAACAGTTTCATCCCAAGCTCTAAATGCACTCAATCAGTTCAAGTGCTCCTTGTAGAACTGTTTTTACTTAATGTATAAATACAATCACCTCACTTTAAATTTGCGATACAGTTATAATATTGCACAACCTGAGCCACTTTATAAAGCGTGTATTTACATATGATGACAATATCTTTTTTTAAGATGAAATGAGGCAAAATTTGTTTATTACATTATACGGATAAAATTTTAACATCATTTAAATAATCTATATTGCTAATAATTTAATATGTGAGGACTGGCCCTGTTCAGGGATTGTTTCTGCCTCACGCTGTATTCTTGCTGGGATTGGCGTGACCCTGGATGGATAGATGGATAGAATAATTAAACATGTACTACGAAGATATTTCAATGTTCCTTAAAAGTTTTGAAGAATCGGCATTCTATGATTACAGATGGCTTGACATCTATTACAGAGCTGATTGTGTGGCAATTGGTTACTTGGAGAAAGAAAAGGAAAGACAGGAATTGGGGGTTAGTATGTTTGAAAGAGACAGTACTGCTGCAATAAATTATTTCATTGAAGGTCGCGCATGCTGCAGCAAGCATCTTGCAGGAGGCAGGAACAATCTCTGGACGGGGTGTCAGCTCGTCACTTTCACTGTGCCACCGTCTTCCCATGTTTAATAACATGCTTTAATTCCTATTAGCATGAAAATGATAACAATTATCCATCCATCCATCCATCCATTTTCCAACCCGCTGAATCCAAACACAGGGTCACGGGGGTCTACTGGAGCCAATCCCAGCCAACACAGGGCACAAGGCAGGAACCAATCCTGGGCAGGGTGCCAACCCACCGCAGGATAACAATTATACATCTCAATATTTAAATTATTCAGAGAGCTGTAATATTACGCATGTAATGGATTCTGTGTCCTGTCGGAGGAAGAGAAAGCCCATTTAATAAGCACATAGTGCTTCATATACATAGAGCACATAGAAGAACAAATACAATACAAAGCATCTAACGTGCTACTTTAGTTATGATGGGATTTGAGAAACTAGTAAGTTAAATGATTTTAAGATGAAGTTTATGATGTTCTACTTTAATGACAAAATAAACTATGTGATTAAAGTGGAATTTTCGAGATTAAAGTTCCGTGCTTTTTTCTTTTTCTTTTCTGTGTACCCTAATAAGCTTCCATATGAGTCTCAGATGGTGGGCTGCGACTCGCCTTTTCACTGCGACTTTGATATCTGACAACTTTTTTTTTTTTTTATTTCGGGCACTGTGCGACTTTGTGAACTTGCACTTTCGAGTTTCTCTGCCAGTCTCTGTCACTCAATCAACTTTCTTTTGTTGTTTATACCACTGTTTAAATCAACAAATAGTATGTAGTATAGTTTATGTAGCAGAAGAACGTGGGAGTTGGCTTACGCACAAATTTATGCATGTGGATTTTTTTGTACGTATGCACATTTCCATTTTTGTCCGTACGCCATGTTTTAGTGTGAATTCTACACACAGCGTTATACATGAGGCCCCTGGACTCTAAACAAATCCAAATCATATTACTGTATATGATATCATCTACTGTTAAATTCTGTTCCATACTTGCAATATTTTTATTTTTATACTGTATTGAAGATTACTTGTTTTCTGTTCTGTGTATTGTATTGCATTGACGCCCTTCTATTTGACACCCACTGCATGCCCAAAAGACAAAAAATAGGCACACAGTGGCAAAAAAAGCTTGAAATGTAAACTTTATTCTGAAAATTTCCACTTTAATCACGTAGTTTATTTTGTCATTAAAGTAGAACATCATAAACTTCATCTTAAAATCATTTTTTTCTGAATATTTTCTCTTTATTGTTATAGATTAACATCTGCTTAATAAGGAAAACAAATATTTTGAATCTCAACATTTGTACTTTTTCCAAAATTTCAAAATTTTGGCCATCCCCAAATGGGGATCATGACACATACTACCTAGTTTTGGTGCTATACTGGAAAACACTCAACATGTAGTCCAACATTACATTTGCAGCACTGTTTTCTTGCGTTAGTCTTACACACTGCACACTTCCTTTGTTTGCCCATTTCTGTGCGTTCAATGTAGTGACCAGTTCCAGAGGTTCTGATATCAACAGGAACACGACTCTTGGCTGGTTTGGAGAAGGATTTCCTCCCGGTTTAAAGTACATGATCCCCAAATGGGGATTGTGGCAGTTAATGGGTTAAAATCGTTTAATTTACTCATTTCTCAAATACCATCATAACTAAAGTAGCACGTTAAATTCTTTGTTTTGTATGTGTTCTTCTATGTGCTTTGTGTGTGAATCACTACGTGCTTCTTAAACAAGCTTTCTCTTCATCTGACAGGAAACAGAATCCATTACATTCATGATATTACAGCTCTCTGAATAAATTAAATACTGAAATGTATAACTGGTATAATTTTCATGATGATAAGAATTAAAGCATGTTATTAAACACGGGAACACAGTGGCACAGTGATAGTGACGAGCTGGTGCCCCGTCCAGAGATTGTTCCTGCCTCCCCGCTAGATGCTTGCTGGGCCATGTGTGAGACCTTCGATGAAATAATTTATTGCAGCAGTACTGTCTCTCTCAAACGTACTAACCCCCATTACCTGTCCTTCCTTTTTTTTCTCCAAGTACCCAATCACCCACAATCAGCTCTGTAATAGATGTCAAGCCATCTGTAAGATTAGAACACAGATTCTTCAAAGAATTGTTGCAGATTGAAATATCTTCGTAGTACATGTTTAATTATTCTATCCATCTATCCATCCAGTGTTCCACCAGTCCCAGCAAGAATACAGTGCGAGGCAGGAACAATCCCTGAACGGAGCGCCAGCTCGTCGCTACCACTGTCCACCGTGTCTTCACATGTTTAATTATTAACAATATAGATTATTTAAATGATGTTAACATTTTATCTGTATAATGTAAAAAAAATGCTGCATTTCATCTTAAAATTTTTTTTTTTTTTTTTTTTTTTTTGCGTTTTATTTCGCCTTATACAATTTCTTGTATTAGGAATTTGGTAGTTTTCGTATACCCCTTGGGGTCAGAGCGTAGGGTCAGCCATTGTACAGTGAGGTAATTGTACTTATAGGTACAAACAGTTCTATAAGGAGCACTTGATGGACTGATTGAGTGCATTTAGAGCTCTTGGGATGAAACTGTCTCTAAACCGCGAGGTCCCCACAGGAAAGGCTTTGTCGTATGGGAACAGTTCAATAGACTGTGCGCATGGCTGAGGCAGCGTGTGCTTGATGCTGTATACCGATAATTCTCTTTCCGATCAGCTGCTTGAGAGCTGTGATTCCACACTCAGATACAATAGGATAAATACTGTACTTTAGAGTAACAACGCTAAAGCAGCTATGGTATTTGGAATAGTTTGGCCATTCTGTGGACCATTATATTGTTACAGGTTAATTACAATCAGATGCCTTAAGCTAATAAACAATATGCGGTTAATTTCAGTGTATTTGGTAAAGCTGCATCAGGGATGTGGATTTAAAAAAGAAAGGGAAACCACAATGGAACAAAAGCACTGCATTGACGCTGGGTGCCGCTAGTTTGCAAAACCGAGTGGAGAACTTGCATACGCCAAGGATTTAGCTGGCGTGAAAATGTGCATAGCTTTACACCAAGTTTAGGTTTTATACTTTGCGATGTGAGCGTGGAAACGGACTTACACAACATTTTTGTGCATATGCACCGTTTATACATGAGGCCCCAGGTCTTAATTGCTTGTATGTTTGCCTTCTGCTTTAGATCATTGTAGAGTCACCCTTTGGATGTGTGGATGTTTCATATTCCAAATAAATGAATTTATGATTTATGAGTCTAATTTCTTAAAAAAGGATTTGTTAATGTATATGGGGAAGTGCAGCTTGGGAAGGATGGTCATTTTAACAATGTTGATTCTCCCTCCCTAATGTAAGGTGAAGGGTAGACCATGTATTCATGTCTTCTTTAATTTTTTCCATGCAGACAGGAATATTTATGTTTAAAAAGAGCTTTATATTTACTTGTAATATTTACCCCTAGATATTTAAACTGATCTGCTAAGATAAATGGGAAGGTGTCCATTCTGATATTACGTGCTAGAGAATTCACTGGAAAAAAACATTCTTTTATTCAAATTGATTTTAAGTCCACATATCTTTCAAAAATCTCCTAATGCTTTAAGGACTGCTAGCACAGAATTTTGTGGGTCCAATATATACAGTACCATATCATCTGCATATCAAACGTAATTCTAAAGACAGAAAAGCTTGTATCTGTTGCACCTCTACATAACAAGCACCTTCTTCAACCCTCTAAAACATATACACTATTCAATGTCTGGGAAATGTCCGAGATTAAAACACTTAGAGACTTGTACATTGATAATGTCTTTGCATGCTACGAACAATTACACTTCAAATACAACTTCTCATCAACACAATTCCTCCACTATTTTTAAGCTAGAAACTTTGCTAAACAGAGCCTGCCCAATTTTCCTCACCTTCCACCTTGTTCTATTCCAGAAGAATTATTGATCAGTCTTGAAGACTCGGATAGCATATCTACAATTTATAAAAATATTTTAAAGTCTCTTCCTTTAAAAGACCCCAGAGTACATTGGGAAAAGGATCTGTCACTTAATATTTCAGAAAAGGAGTGGAAGGCAGCCATGTACAGAATACACTCGAGCTCCATATGTGCAAAGCATTCAGTCAACTTAAAATCTTTTATCAAGTGCATTTATCTTATTTAAGATTGTTCAAAATGTTTCCAGGGCAAGATTCAAATTGTGAATGTTGCAATCTAGCTCCAGCCTCACTGGGCCACATGTTCTAGGTGTGTACCAAATTAACAACATTTTGGACAAACCCATTAACAGCTTTGTTTGGTGTACTCCCAGACGTCTTTAAAGTGGAGAAGGACAAAGAAACTGTAATTTCCTTTACTACAGTACTAGCACGTAGACTTATCTCGCTGAACTGGAAGAATCTCACCCCACCACTCTTAAGTCAGTCGATAATCAATGTTCTATACTACTTGAAATTGGAAAAAATCTAATTCTCACTTAGAGGATCTGTTCAAAACTTTTTAAAAATATGGCAGGATCTAATCAATAGCATTATAGAATAAGTTTCCATTTCGGGGAAAAGGATACCCTTCTTTTCTTGCTCCTTCTATAGAGTAGCTCCGGTTGCTGGTGCTTTTCTTTCTCTTGGGTGAGGCTGAATTTTGCTTTGATTTGTTAAATTTGACTTGACTGTATGAAATTTAACCTGTATCTAATTATAATCAATAAAAAATGTGTTCAGGACTACAGTTTCTTTATTCAAAGTGCATGCATGAAAAATGTCCTAGCTGCTAATTAAGATTTTATGACATGGCTGCCAGTGATAAGAAGTAACTAAGGGCTCTATCACACTCTTAGATTCTAAGAAAGTTTTCTTGTTATTCTTCACGTAGTTGCTGTTAAATCTGAGTTTCACATTTACTCTTGCCATCTATGGCCATCTATTAAATAAATATCTTGAATGTCATTTTTTTCAACATAGAGACAGCTGAAAACATTGGATATTCCTGCAGTCTACTGCGTGAGGAAATGAATGAAGTATTCATCATCAACTCAAATTCTTTACAAGATGTGAGAGAAGATTTGAAGTGAGTAGGTCTATGACTGTCTCTTTTAAAGACAAATGGAGTATTAAAACGTGATTCCCCATGCTTATACTGAGGTTTCACATGCTGAGAAGAAAACCAGTGGTTTCAAGCAACTTTTAGAAGCTGCTTGAGAATAATCGTTTAGAGATTTCACACAGTCACATTTAATCGTCTTTGCTTTTCTCATTTCAAGTTTTTGTCTCATTTCTCACCTTACCTTAAAACTGGAAAAGAGTATTTTCTAAAGTGGCTTTAAATGGCATCTCTAATTTTTACTGCTGTCTTTTTCCAGTTTTACTAAATTTATAATTCCTAAAGAACATTGCATTTTGAGAATTAATTGCTTCTGTTATCATTCATACTGGAAATATGTGTGCCCAATTTTAGAGATGCAAGAAGGAAAATGAAGCCAGAATCAGCACCTGATGAGGGAAATGAGGTAATCATAGAACACATTTGTGGCAAGCAGAAACGGAAAGTTGTACCTGAGGAAACCATAGATGGAGATTATGGACTTCTAATTAATGGACATAGCCTGGTAAGTGTGTTACTAGTCATGCAATACTAAGTCAGAAAGAAAACAAAAACAATGTAGGAATAGAAATTTGCAGGTGAGAAATGCCAAACATACTCTCATGTTTAAAGTGAAAATATCTTTCCATAAAGACAGGATAACAGTCAGCTTGTAAAATACAATGCTGATACAGGCAGCTTCAGGAAGAAGCAATATTCCAGGACCTCCTGTAGCTCAGTGCTTTTTTCAGCCATTGCCCTCACAGAATATCAATGGCCAGATTTCTTCGTACCTGACGAATATTTCAAAGCGATTTTGTTCAAATGTACTGTACATTATTCATGGGATGGACTTTGTCCTGGGTGTACTTTGATGCAAGCAAGAAAGGAGTCCCCTGCTCAAGGTGCTTAAAATGGAGTTTAAAAATAAGGTTATTTTAGTGTGATCTATAGATTACTCTAGGTGGCACAGGTCTCAATAGTGATGTTTCTTGTTACTAACACATGTAAAGTTTGCCTGGGCAAAGTCTCTGCAAGTATGTCTTTGAAGAAATGTGAGTGTTTGTTGATGTTTCTTTTGACTATACTGATAGAATTATCTTTAATAATTTAAAAATATTTACAATTTATTTTAAAAGAATACTGAGCACTTAATAGGTTGCTTGATATGAGGTATTTAACATTTGGAAGCTCTTGTTTAGTGCACATTTTTATTTTTGTGAATTTGGAATTACCTATTTTAGCTTTTTTGTTCAAAGTAGATTTATTTTTCCAAAGTCTTCCTTTTAACAAATTGCCAAGTATGGATACCTCACATACACTTCTAACTGACTGTTACTAGACATCATACAAGGACAGACCCAAATATTCCAGGAATTGTTAAAAAAAAAAAACTTTATGAAACAACTTATACCAATTCTCTTTTAGTCATCATCAAAATACTCCCCTTGAGATGCTCAGTTCTTTTTCCATTCCAGGAAACATCTTTCATTGCCCTCTGTGATTTTTTTTTCTTGGATTGCTAGCACAGTTGCAAATCTTCTTTCCTTCAGTCTCAATTTTACAACAACATGTAAATTAAATAATTTATTTTTCTTCGGTTATATTCTTGAATAAATGCACACTTGTTTTCTTGTTTTGTTATACCTTTTGTGAAAGTGTTTATTTGATATCTGGACTTCAGTCTTCACACATTATACACTTTATGCTAGCATTTTTTTTGATAGATAGATAGATAGATAGATAGATAGATAGATAGATAGATAGATAGATAGATAGATAGATAGATAGATAGATAGATAGATAGATAGATAGATAGATAGATAGATAGATAGATAGATACTTTATTAATCCCAAGGGGAAATTCACATACTCCAGCAGCAGCGTATTGATAAAAAACAATATTAAGTTAAAGAGTGATAAAAATGCAGGTATAGTAGACAATAACTTTGTATAATGTTAACGTTAATGGGGTAGAATTGAAGAGTCTCATAGTATGTGGGGGGGGGGGAGGGGGGGGCGATCTCCTCATTCTGTCAGTGCAGCAGGACAGTGACAGCAGTTTGTCGCTGAAGCTGCTCCTCTGTCTGGAGATGATACTGTTTAGTGGATGCAGTGGATTCTCCATGATTGACAGGAGCCTGCTCAGTGCCCGTCGCTCTGCCACAGATATCAAACTGTCCAGCTCCGTGCCTACAATAGAGCCTGCCTTCCTTACCAGTTTGTCCAGGCGTGAGGCGTCCCTCTTCTTTATGCTGCCTCCCCAGCACACCACCTCGTAGAAGAAGGCGCTCGCCACAACCGTCTGATAGAACATCTGCAGCATCTTAATGCAGATGTTGAAAGAAGCCAGCCTTCTAAGGAAGTATAGTCAGCTTTGTCCTCTCTTGAACAGAGCATCAGTATTGGCAGTCCAGTCCAATTTATCATTCAACTGCACTCCCAGGTATTTATAGGTCTGCACCCTCTGCACACAGTCACCTCTGATGATCACAGGGTCCATGAGGGACCTGGGCCTCCTAAAATCCACCACCAGCTCCTTGGTTTTGCTGGTGTTCAGTTGTAGGTGGTTTGAGTTGCACCATTTAACAAAGTCCTTGATTACGTTTCTATACTCCTCCTCCTGCCCATTTCTGATGCAGCCCACGATAGCACTGTCGTCAGCGAACTTTTTCACATGGCAGGACTCCTGAGTTGTATTGGAAGTCCGATGTATATAGGCTGAACAGGATCGGAGAAAGCACAGTCCCCTTCAGCGCTCCTGTGTTGCTGACCACAATGTCAGACCTGCAGTTTCCGAGATGCAAATATTGAGATCTGTCTGTAAGATAGTTCACGATCCATGCCACCAGGTATGAATCTACTCCCATCTCTGTCAGCCTGTCCCTGAGGAGCAGAGGTTGGATGGTGTTGAAGGCACTAGAGAAGTCCAGAAACATAATTCTTATAGAACCACTGCCTCTGTCCAAGTGGGAGAGCGATTGGTGTAGAATATAGATGATTTCATCCTCCACTCCCACCTTCTCCTGGTATGTGAACTGCAGAGGTTCGAGGGCGTGACGGACCTGTGGCCTCAGGTGGTGAAGCAGCAGTCGCTCAATGGTTTTCATCACATGTCACATCAGGGCAACAGGCCGGAAGTTATTCAGTTCACTAGGACCTGATACCTTTGGGACTGTGGTGATGCAAGATGTCTTCCAAAGCCTCGGGACTCTCCCCTGTTCCAGGCTCAGGTTGAAGATGCTCTGTAGAGGACTCCCCAGCTGCAACGCACAGGCCTTCAGCAGTCATGGCGATACTCCATCTGGACCCACTGCTTTGCTGGCACGAAGTCTCCTCAGCTCTCTGCTTACCTGGTCTGCTGTAATTGTGGGTGGGGGAAAACTCTCTTCTATGCTGGTATCAGCAGACGGATGGGTGGACGGTGCAGTACTCCGAGGTGAGAGTGGGTTAGGGTGGTCAAACCTGTTAAAGAAGTTGTTCATCTGCTTTGCTCTCTCCACATCTTTCTCGATGGTGGCACCCCGATTCGAGCTGTAGCCAGTGATGATCTTCATCCCATCCCACACTTCCTTCATGCTGTTATTCTGCAACTTCTGCTCTAGCTTTCTCCTGTACTGCTCCTTCGCCACCCTGAGCTGGACTCGGAGTTCCTTCTGCATGCGCTTGAGCTCATGCTGATCACCGCCTTTAAAAGCCCTTTTCTTCTGTTTCAAAAGGCCCTTGATGTCACTTGTAGTCCATGGCTTGTTGTTAGCATAGCAGCGTACTGTTCTTACTGGAACTGCAATGTCCATACAGAAGTTGATGTAGTCAGTAGTGCAGTCAACAGCCTCCTCAATGTTCTCACTATGTGACCCCTGCACTATGTGATCCCAGTCCATAGTTCCAAAGCAGTCTCTCAGAGCCTGCTCTGCCTCAGGGGACCACTTCCTGAATGAGTGTGTGGTTGTAGGTAGCTTCCTCACTCTTGGTTTGTAGTGAGGCTGAAGCAGAACCAGATTATGATCAGCTTTCCCAAGCGCAGGCAGCGGGGTGATGCTGTATGCATCTTTAACATTTGCATACAGTAGGTCAATAGTCTAATTTCCCCGGGTGTTACAATCCACATACCGGGAGAAGGCAGGTAATGTTTTGTCCAGCACCACATGGTTAAAGTCTCCAGCGATTAGCATAAGTGCCTCAGGGTGCTGCGTTTGTAGTTTAGCAACAGTGGAATGGATGATGTCACCCGCTTATGGCCAACAGTTCGATGTCCTTGCAGCAAGTGGAGATTTTGACGTTTACATGTCCAGGGTTGCACCACCTTGTATTCACATAGAGAGCGAGTCCTCCTCCTTTCCGCTTCCCGCAGGTATTTGCATCTCTGTCTGCTCTGTCTGCTCTAACTGCTCTAACAGGTAGCTCCACGTTAGCATTTGGGATGTTATTTCTTAGCCACGTTTCGCAAAAACACAACAAACTGCATTCTCTGTAGGTCCTGACATTGTTCACCAGCACAGCAGTTCGTCGATCTTATTTGGCAGTGAGTTCACATTTCCCAGGATCACAGAAAGCACCAAAGGCTTGTATCGCCACTTTCTCAATAGCCGCTTAGCTTTTAGCTTAGCACCGGCTCTGCTGCCATGATATGACCTTCTTACCTCGTCAGGTAAATAGGGAACCACACCGGCACGGGCCTTTGTTCTCAGCGCATGAAGTTGACTACCTGAATAGATGAGTCTCGGTGTTTAAAAATTCATGTCCAAGCAGTAAAAAGTAGTAAAAAGTGTCCAGGGAACGAGTCCACATAAAAGAAAGTGGTAGGAGTGGTCAGTGAAATAGAGAAAAAGGTAGAAAGATAAAGTCATACACGGAGCTGCTGGAAAGGCTGCCACTCGTGGCGGCGCCTGAGAATTTGAATTATTACTATAACATGAAAAAAGTTTCTATTTTAGTTATGTGTTCAACATTTTCTGTCATCCTACATTTACACAGATCATTGTAGACTTGGAACAAACATGAAATGTATTTATTCCAAATAATGATACAGTATATTATTTACCCTATACAATTGCAGACACCTCACACCCAGATAAACAGTCTTGAGCTCTGAGAATTTTGCATCTCACTTCAGCTGTGTCGATGGGGGATGGGATAGCAGGTTGCTTGCTGCTTGTTCTGATTCACACATATGCAAAACAAAGACGCTGATGAAGAGGTGTGAAGGAATTTAAGCTGGCCCGGCATTACGACTTTTTTCGTAGGCTTGAGGAATTCTAGTATTAATTTCAGAACAAAAAAAAAGTCACATGGTGTGAGATCTGGTGAAGACTGAAGGTGTGAAGCTACAACAACATTGCGTTTGACCAAAAGCTCTAACTAATAATGTAGTGAGCACACTGTCATGTTGCAGTAGTGTGTATGTGCTCTGTCATGAGGCAAAATGCAGTTTTGTGTTTACCACTGCTGATTAACACTCTGTTCTTGGGGAAACTCTTTATTAACAAGTTCATTAATGTCAAACAACAGGAAAATCATTGTTTTGTAGGTTTTTTTTTTGGCTTGAAGAAAACAAATCGCATAAGTTACCTGTTTGATTGTAGATTAAATGTCAGAAATATGCATCTCAATCAACTCAGCACAGTACATCTTGGCAGATTAATTAACAAGACTGTAGCCCTGTGCTACCTAATAGTATAGTTGATAACTACTTCCTACTACCACGCTATTGCCCAGTTCTGGAAAATAGTGGGCCCCCACTCGTAAATGAGCAAGAAATAAGAGTACACCATACATGAGAGCTTTTAGGAATGTACTTATTGCCTCCTCACAATTGAGAAAGAATGATTTCTCATTTTGAAATCTGCAAAACAAAACAAACTAAGTATTAATATGGCAGTGATGAAAATCGGATTACACTCTACAGCAGGCTAAAAAATATATGTTTTGTAAATTATATGTGGGTACCTATGGAAAAAAAAATTGGAGATTGGGCTGGTGTGAAATGTCATATTTATCAGACAGACCTATATGTTTTGAATCATTATCACAGTTATGAATTTAGCAGAATGACAATTTCTCACTAGATTTGCTTTCGTGCAGGCTTTTGCTTTGGAGCCAAGCTTAGAGTTGGAGTTTCTCAAGACAGCTTGTATGTGCAAAACTGTCATCTGCTGCCGAGTGACACCTCTGCAGAAAGCCCAAGTTGTCCAGTTGGTCAAGAAGTATAAAAAAGCTATCACCCTGGCCATTGGAGATGGAGCGAATGACGTTAGTATGATAAAAAGTATGAACTGACTTGAAACAGGTGGCTTTAAACTACAATGACATCACAGGTTTATAAGATAATGTTTTAGTATAAATTTCATTACTGGGTTTAAGGTGGTAAACTGCTTTCCCAGTCCTTATTCCTTCTGTCCTCATGTCCATAGTCTTTGTGCATGCATTTATACATGATCCTCTATACTTCAGATCTGTTATCAGAATAAACTGCATTTTCTTATTTTTTACTGACTAATTTTCTCTTCTTTGTTATTCTTTTTACTTTCAAGCTGCACATATTGGTGTAGGAATCAGTGGACAAGAGGGAATGCAGGCAGTCCTTTCCAGTGATTTCTCCTTTGCTCAGTTCCGCTACCTACAGCGCCTTCTACTGGTGCATGGCAGGTGGTCCTACATTCGCATGTGCAAATTTCTCAGCTATTTTTTCTACAAGAATTTTACTTTCACACTTGTCCACTTCTGGTATGCCTTCTTCTGTGGATTCTCTGCTCAGGTGAGGAACTTTACTTTGTAGTTTCAGTATCCACAGTCTGAGTGTTTACTTTTTAACAAGCTTTTAAATTGAGGACAAACCTGTTCTTCTCATTCACTGGTCAGGATTCCTGTGTTCAATTCAAAAGCTTTTTCCTGTGTAAATGTGTTTTCTCTACATGCACTGCTCTGGTTTTCCAGAAGTACTCATTTATCCATCCATCCATTTTCCAACCTGCTGAATCCGAACACAGGGTCACGGGGGTCTGTTGGAGCCAATCCCAGCCAACACAGGGCACAAGGCAGGAACCAATCCTGGGCAGGGTGCCAACCCACCGCAGAGTACTCATTTAACAATATTTTAATGATCTATTAATGTGGTTTGGACATTTTGAGCACACACGGATGAATTGACATGTGGATTGTGAAACGAGTAACATTGCATTTTTTTCACATACATTTTTAAATTACTTGTTGTGGTCCAGTATTGGTCTCCATAGACACTATTTTATCAGAACGTTTGTTATTTCAGTTTTATTTTTTCACTTCTTTGTAAAATCTACATGGGTTAAGTAACATATTAAAAAAATCAGTTTTGGGATGTATATTCCTTTAACATATCATCTACCTAATTTGTCACAACTGAAAGCTCAATCAGTGTTACAGGAACATTAATGGCACTTATACACTTTCAGCTTATAGCATTTGTAAACCATATTTATGTCCATCTCAAACACGCATATGAAAGAGAGAGAAAACTGTATCCAGCAGAGTATATGAAACATAGTCTGGCATGACGAGTCTGTCCAGTGCCTGCAAGTCTGTTTTGAATGAACAATGGCTTACACATCAATGAACTGACAGACATATAAGCTGTTACATATCATTTTGTGAGGATGCTCTAATCCAAGTAAAATTAGTCACTTCAATTAAATTCATTAATTAGCTCAGCATGTTTATACAATAATTAAAAACATAATATGAAAATGAAATGCAACTCAAATATGATATTGAAACATAACCAGAGTAACATGATGATGTCATCCTTTCAAACGAAAGAGAAGTGGCTGAGAGTTTGTGTTCTGTTGCATGAGATACCAGGTGTAAAACTGCAGAAGAATGAACAAACAATTGTGTAAAAATTAAAATGCATACTGTAGTAGTGTAAATTCTAACCCAATGTTTAAATGAAAAATTAACTTTAGCTACCCATATATTAATTGGGATAACCTTGCAAATACTGGAGCACAAGAGCAGGAGTTTTTAAAAGTAATTGTTGACTGTTTTTTAACACAGTATGTTAAAAAAACAATGTTGGGGGGTGGAGGGGGAGGTGTTTAGATTTAGTATTTTGTTGTAATCAAGATAAATTTAAGGGTGAACAGGTGATCGAACCACTAGTGTCAAGTGACCATAATATTCTCAGTGTTTTGGAAGAGTGCAGATGCAAAGATTAAAACTGTTAAGTTTAATTTAAGTGACTATAATATTCTCAGTGTTTTGGAAGAGTGCAGATGCAAAGATTAAAACTGTTAAGTTTAATTTTGGTAGGGTAAATTTTGAGCCGATGTGGTAAAGGAGGATAGACTGAGATAAGCTTTTACATGTGGAGACAATTGAGAAGTGGAACAAGTTTAAAAACATTTTACATATAATGCAGGACAGGTACATACATAAATTTGGAATTAGTAGGAAAAGTACGAAAGTTTAAAAAAAAAATCCACAGTGGTTTAATAAAGAGTTGAAAAAGAAGCTGCAAAGGAAAAAACAGCTGTGTAAGGCTTATCAGATTAATAGCTCTAGGGTTTATCATGGGGTGTATGAAAACATGAGGGCAACCATTAAGAAAGATATTAGGGAGGCTATAAGGCAGTTACAGAGCAATATAGCAGACAAGGTGAAAGACGACCCAAAGAGATTTTTTCTGTTTTTATTAGTAAAAGAACAGCCAAGGAGGAGGTAAAGTGCATCAGGAATAGTAAAAAGGAATCAAAAATACAGACTGTGAAATAGCAGATGCTCTAAACTCATATTTTTCTGAGGTCTTTACATGTGAGGAAGGCTGCAACCTCCCACTGGTAAAAGGAACTACTAAAGAGGTACTGACTAATTTAGAAATTGTAGGGGGAGAAGTACTGTTTAAATTAAATAAGCTGAAATCAAACAACTCACCAGGACCAGAAAATATTTATCCTCGATTTGTTAAGGAGTTTAACGAGTACATATATAAACCCTTGATGCATATTTTTAGGAAGTCACTGCACGCTGGGGAAATTCAGAAGAACTGGAAAATGGCAAATATCCTGTTATATAAAAAGGGTGACCAGGCAGATCCAAACAGCTATATGCCAGTACGCTTAACATGCATCACAAGTAAATTAATGGAAGGAATTATCAAGGGTAAGATTGAGCAACACATGGCAAGTGCAGGGGTTTTACTGAACAGTCAGCATGGATTCAGAAGAAGTAGGATATGTTTTGCTAACATGTTGGAATTCCATGAGGAAGCAACAAAACTATATGATCAAAGTGGAACATCTTGACTTTCAGAAAGCATTTAATACCATGCTACATGAGAGATGGGGCATCAAATTAAAAGAAGTGGGAGTTCAGGGTGTTATTTGTAGATGGATGCAGGTATAGGAAGCAGATTGTTATGGTCTGAGCAACCCTATCAGAATTGGCTAATGTTAAGAGTGATGTTCCTTCCACAAAGGTCAGTGCTAGGGCTGCTGCTATTTTTAAAATATATACATTATTTTGATAGAAATAGAAGTAACAAACTGGTTAAATTTGCAGATGATACCAAGATAGGTGGATTGAATGTTTATAGAGGGATTTGGACAGCATACAGGATTGGACAGATTTGTGGTAGATGAAATTTATTGTAAGTAAATGTAAAGTATTACATGTAGGAAGCAAAAATTTTTGGTTTGAATATACAACGGGAGGTTAAAAGTACACCGTGTGTGAAGAATTTAGGAGTCATAGTGAACTCGTCACTATCAACTGCCAGACAGTGTTTAGAAGCCATTAAGAACGCTAACAGAATGTTAGGCTTTATAGCATGCGTGTGTAATACAAGTCCAATGAGGTTATGCTCAAGCTTTGTAATGCACTGGTGAGGCCTTATCCATGGTGGGGTACTGTATACATTTTTGGTCTCCAGGCTTCAAAAAGGACAAAGCAGTGCAGTTGAGAGAAGAGTGACTAGGCTGATTCCAGGGCTACAGGGGAAGAATTATAAAGAAAGATTAAAAGAGCTAAGCATTTTCAATTTCAGCAAAAGAAAATTATGAAGAGCATGATTGAAGTGCTTAAAAGTATGAAGGGAATTAGTACAGTGAATAGAGAGTGTTTATTTAAAATGAGTTTATCAAGAACATGGGTACACAGTTAGAAATTTGTTAAGGGTAAGTTTCGCACAAACATTAGGAAGTTTTTCTTTTTACAGATAATTATAGACTCGTGAAAAAAGCTAAAAAGTGTGATAGACATTAGGACATTTGGGACTTTTAAAACTAGACTTGATGTTATTTTAGAAGAATTAAGTGGATAGGACTAGATTGTTCTAATATACAAAAAGACAGGATGTACTTTAACTAAAATTAATTTCACAAACTAAAATTTAAAAAAGCACTGGTCTGAACATAATAAGTGAACATCTTTTTCAGTCCTGTGCATTACAAATGTCTTTGGATTTTTAAAAGATATACAAACTATGGAAAATGGACACAATTTAAGTTGTCAGAATTGCACATCCATAAGCCCTCAATGATTTCAAACTGATGTTCCTAACTTCTGTTATGGAATCTTTTATGAAGGTGATTAAATGAGAGGTTTATTTAACCTATATGAGCCCTTATTAATCTGCCTTAAAAACAACAAGGGGGAGATGGTGGCAAAGACACCACTGTTCTTGTATTGTATATCTGCCGTATGAACACATGGAAAGTTGCAAAACCCACTCCAGATAGCTACTTACTGATTTTTCATGGGCTTTCAATTGGGACTAGCATTTTCTATTTCAATTCTGACTTACGTTGCTGGATCCTAGACTTTTGTAACTAAAAAAAAAATTGTGTGAAAGTCTATTTCAACAATAGGCCACCTTTATTTACTAGGTCACCCATATTTTGCTGACTGTCTTATCTTCTATCAATTCTTTATACAAATGGCAGCCAGAGTTCACACAAAAATAGGCATATGTATGTATAACTCTATTGTTGCTAGTGAATAGACTTTATCCTAATGATTTTGTTAAGTGGTGTTAACATTCCTCTTTACAGAGAAGTAGCTCTAAAATTAATGACATAGATTTTCGATGTTCTCATCCCTCTCTCCTCTTAAAGCAACAGATATATCAACTCTTTTATTTGCAGTACTAAGCAATTTGGATCTTATTGCCTGTAGGGATCCTAATTAAGCACCAATAACTTTACCCTGCACTGTTACATCTGGGAACCCTGCATATAATATTCATTTACTTGTTCTGATTATAACTACAGTTATCTGTAAAATGAAATTTTATGTTTATATATCCCTGAAGCAAGTAATCTTCCCTCTGAAATAATAATATCTACTGGAACTTACTAGCCTAAACACTCTAAACATTGCTTATTTACTGTAGTCATTTCATGACTTAGCTATGTTTAATGGCAACAAGTAAAAAAGAAATGTATCGTTTGTTTGTGCGAATTCTGTTTATTATAACAAAGGAAAATAATTTTATAGTTTTTGTTTAGAACACCACAATGGTATAATAGTTAACCTTATCTCCTTAGTTATGGATTATATTAAGGGCCCAGTCACTTCGTAGGTGAAATTTTAACATTTGTCCCATATTTGTGTACGTTTTGGATTCTCCACGTTCCTCCACCTATCTCAAAATGTATCCATGGTATGAGTGGGAGAGGGTGTATGTATTAATGTATAATGTAATGAATGGATTCCAGCTAAGGTTTGTTCTCACATCACAAGGTTGGCTCCAGCCTTCTGGAAGCATTTAGTCAAAAAGTAAAGTTTAGAAAATGAATGGTTATTTTATTAAACATATACAGTCAGTTATAATTTTTATACAGATATTTGTTATATTTTTAAAGCTTCTGATTGCAAGTTTGTTGAAGTAAAGGCCCAAGAAAGGGCATGGTGATTACATTATTGCACTAAACAGCTTGCAAATAGAATAGCCCTTGTAAAGTGATACGAAACCATCCATCCATCCATTATCCAACCCGCTATATCCTAACTACAGGGTCACGGGCGTCTGCTGGAGCCAATCCCAGCTAACACAGGGCACAAGGCAGTAAACAAACCCCTATTGTTAATTTGGTGACTGAAAATCAGTGTGTAGTATTTCATGGCCATACTTGTAGTAAAGTTTAAGTTCAGACTACAGTATTTGGTCATGGTGCATATTTATTAATCTTTTAAATAAATTGAAATTATTAAAATTTAGAATAACATTTTGATACTGAATGTTGAAAGCTGGATATTTTACAAACTTTTTTTTTATTTCTGTATAGACAGTATATGATGAGTGGTTTATCACTTTCTACAACTTAGTTTACACATCACTTCCAGTCCTGGGAATGAGTCTGTTTGATCAGGTATGATTTCCTACTGCAATACATTGTAGAGTGTGTTTCCCTTCACTTTCTAACTGTCCTATTATTTTTCCTTAAAGGATATTAATGACCATTGGAGCATGGAGTATCCTGAGCTTTATGGCCCTGGCCAGCACGATATCTATTTTAACAAGCGTGTATTTATGAAATGCCTATTGCACAGCATCTACAGCTCCCTCATCCTCTTTTTCATTCCATATGGTGCAATGTGTGACACAGTGAGAGATGATGGGATGGACATTGCAGATTACCAGTCCTTTGCTTTGTTGGCACAGACTTGCTTGCTGGTTACAGTGTCTATTCAGGTATTATAGATTTCTCAGCTATTTACTTTGTGGTGACTGGAATCGATCTATAAATTGACAGTTTATCCATTTTCATTTGTTCACATTTTGCCTATCCATTTGAGTTTCCTTAATTCTTTATGTCTTAGTATATTTTATGCCTGTTGCTTTGTTCTAGTAACATTACTGTTTCAACCTTACATTACTCTTTTTTTTAAATAACTTTCAATTTTTTGATTTGTTGAATGATTGCTGCTAAGCCTGGTAAAGATAAAATTAATAAAAAAAATTATTTACAAAAAAGGTCACTGTAGAAATAGCAACATATTTAAATGTTTAGAATAAATTCATACACTTAATTTCCAATGCAATTAATTTTTAATCAAATGCAGTGATGTAACTCGACATCAATAATAAAATAAATGATTATGGATAGAAAGATTACCAAGGGATAAAGGCTGCAGATAAAAGCGGATGTGTTGGGTAAAAGAGGAAAGGAGAAGACGTCCAGAGCTAACAGTCTTATTAATTGAAAAAGAAGAATAACCCTTACCTTTGCTTTGAATCAGTCACTTATCCTTCATGTAAAGAAATTATAAAATTGATTTTTTTAGTCATACAGTGGTGTGAAAAACTATTTGCCCCCTTCCTGATTTCTTATTCTTTTGCATGTTTGTCACACAAAATGTTTCTGATCATCAAACACATTTAACCATTAGTCAAATATAACACAAGTAAACACAAAATGCAGTTTTTAAATGGTGGTTTTTATTATTTAGGGAGAAAAAAAATCCAAACCTACATGGCCCTGTGTGAAAAAGTAATTGCCCCCTTGTTAAACAATAACCTAACTGTGGTGTATCACACCTGAGTTCAATTTCCGTAGCCACTCCCAGGCCTGATTACTGCCACACCTGTTTCAATCAAGAAATCACTTAAATAGGAGCTGCCTGACACAGAGAAGTAGACCAAAAGCACCTCAAAAGCTAGACATCATGCCAAGATCCAAAGAAATTCAGAAACAAATGAGAACAGAAGTAATTGAGATCTATCAGTCTGGTAAAGGTTATAAAGCCATTTCTAAAGCTTTGGGACTCCAGCGAACCACAGTGAGAGCCATTATCCACAAATGGCAAAAACATGGAACAGTGGTGAACCTTCCCAGGAGTGGCCGGCCGACCAAAATTACCCCAAGAGCGCAGAGACGACTCATCCGAGAGGTCACAAAAGACCCCAGGATAACGTCTAAAGAACTGCAGGCCTCACTTGCCTCAATTAAGGTCAGTGTTCACGACTCCACCATAAGAAAGAGACTGGGCAAAAACGGCCTGCATGGCAGATTTCCAAGACGCAAACCACTATTAAGCAAAAAGAACATTAGGGCTCGTCTCAATTTTGCTAAGAAACATCTCAATGATTGCCAAGACTTTTGGGAAAATACCTTGTGGACTGATGAGTCAAAAGTTGAACTTTTTGGAAGGCAAATGTCCCGTTACATCTGGCATAAAAGGAACACAGCATTTCAGAAAAAGAACATCATACCAACAGTAAAATATGGTGGTGGTAGTGTGATGGTCTGGGGTTGTTTTGCTGCTTCAGGACCTGGAAGGCTTGCTGTGATAGATGGAACCATGAATTTTACTGTCTACCAAAAAATCCTGAAGGAGAATGTCCGGCCATCTGTTCGTCAACTCAAGCTGAAGCGATCTTGGGTGCTGCAACAGGACAATGACCCAAAACACACCAGCAAATCCACCTCTGAATGGCTGAAGAAAAACAAAATGAAGACTTTGGAGTGGCCTAGTCAAAGTCCTGACCTGAATCCAATTGAGATGCTATGGCATGACCTTAAAAAGGCGGTTCATGCTAGAAAACCCTCAAATAAAGCTGAATTACAACAATTTTGCAAAGATGAGTGGGCCAAAATTCCTCCAGAGCGCTGTAAAAGACTCATTGCAAGTTATCGCAAACGCTTGATTGCAGTTATTGCTGCTAAGGGTGGCCCAACCAGTTATTAGGTTCAGGGGGCAATTACTTTTTCACACAGGGCCATGTAGGTTTGGATTTTTTTTTCTCCCTAAATAATAAAAACCACCATTTACAAACTGCATTTTGTGTTTACTTCTGTTATATTTGACTAATGGTTAAATGTGTTTGATGATCAGAAACATTTTGTGTGACAAACATGCAAAAGAATAAGAAATCAGGAAGGGGGCAAATAGTTTTTCACACCACTGTATGTTGAGTATTGTGGATATAGAAAGTTTCACTTTGGATTATCACAGCTGACCAAAAAAAACCTCTTGAACCCTCTTGAACCAACGCTAAAAAATTGCTACTTTCTCTCTTCTTTTTGGAGTATAGTTAAAGGTAGAGAAAAGTGATGGGACAGTCAAAAGAGATGATAGTGGCATATCCATAAAAAAGAAAAGAAAACATGCTATTTAATTAAATAAATACATGGTTTGTAGAAGATGATCTCCCCTTTCCAAATTAACACCTTTTTTTTTATATAACACTACCACTTTCTGAATTCCTTTGTTCCCAATGTTAATTAATTTTACACCCAGCTGCCCACTATACCATGATTTTATTTTATCTTAATGACTGACTTTTCATGTGATAATTTATTAAAGATTCTGTAAATCCAGATAAAAATGCACCTCTCTGGTTATTCTATATACTTTTGTTGCTTCTTCATAGAAGCCTAGCATATCAGTGAAAAACAACCTGAACCCAAACTGACTGTTCACTAATACACCTGTTCTTGCCATGTGATACTCAGTCTTGTCCTTAATAATTTCATCGATCTGTTTATGTTGAAGCATGTTAATGTTATATCCCAATGGGGTAATATTTTCCAGCTTCGAGTTCTTAGGGGTTTATCTATTGTATAGTGATTTTCAAAAAATAAGCATCAGTTGTTTGCATATTCAATTTAATTAACCTTATTTTTGTACAGTGCTCTTCACTGAGTTCAAGATCAGAGTGCTATAACAGGTTCACAAGAAAAATGCAACTAGCACTCTACAAATTACTAATTACATAATAAATACATATACAGATACAGTTTTGTTTAAATACGCTGTAGAATAAAGCGGTTCCAATCAAATGAACATAAATGAAACCTAACAATATTTGTCCATTAACATTACTTTTGAACTATGGCCAGATTTGACATCCCTGAACAAAATGAATTTCTGGGGGATCCACGGTCAGTTATAAAAGACAAGGACAGGTCCAGTTACAGTCCTGAGAAACAAGGGCAAATGGCCACCCACCCCAACCCTCATGGGGGCACTATATAGTATAAATCTGTGCCTTCCGCCCTTTCATTCCAAAAGTTCCAGTACCTCAAATGTCCTTATCATGGGCAGGAAAAGAACCTGAAAATGAAGACAGTAGTACCAAGTGCTTCAACCGGATACCAAGAAAATAACGGAATAATAGATGGTTAGTAGCAACAGATGGTTACTGTAAAACATTTTTGTACAAATGAATAAGAAATACAGATGCAATACGTACAAACAGCAGCTGTAATCAGGGTGTGCTAGACTAAAGTAGTGAGTCTCCAGCCTGGATTTAAAAGATGAGACTGAAAGACCATCTTTTATGTAAGCAAGTGGATCTTTTATATGTTGCTCAATAAAATTAAGGAAACACTTTTTAATCAGAGTATAGCATCAAGTCAATGAAACTTCTGGGATATTGATCTAGTTAGTTAAGTAGCAGAGGGGGGTTGTTAATCAGTTTCAGCTGCTTTGGGGCCCTGTAACTGAAAACCCAACCTCTCATTGCTATTTTGTTAATCATTGGAATCTTCAGTAGGTGAGCATCTTCAGATCTTAATGCACAATCCATTTTATATTTAAAATGAGCTCAGACAGAGAAGTAGGGCCCTGGAATTTATAAAGCTTTATACATCAAAAGTAGGATCTTGAAAGCTGACCTAAGCTTGACACTGGACACCAGTATAACAACTTCAAAAAAGGAGTTATGTGGCCAGACTTTACAGTTTTGTAATGATTTTTGCAGTAGCATTTTACACATTCTAGGATAAATATTATCTCAACCCATTATGTGTGTGAATGTGTCTTTATTGTTATTGTTTTCTTGTTACAGTTTGAAGGAATAATGCAAGTAAGAATTTTGCTTTACTACGTGCACTATGTACACATAAAAATAAACTAACTTATATTCTGTTTCAAAATCACTAAATACATCCTTGATAGCCCCTGTTAGGTAGGTTATTGACTGTTTTACACTTGTAAACTTCTGAAAAGTACAAATTTATAGCATTTGCTATTTTACTGTCTGTATAACTTAGTTTATCCTTACTGATCCTAGTACATTTCACCTGCTCTTTGACTGTTCTTTTACTACTAAAAAACTGAAAGACTCTTTTGCCTTTTTTTAAAATTTTCTCTTCCTTTTAGGTTTCCTAATAGGCTTTTTAACCATTGCTGTCATTGATTTGTATAATTTGCCTTGTATGTTTTATACAACTGCTTTTTTTTCTTTGTAACTTGTTTTTATTTTTTTATGTATCCACCACAGAGGTGTCTTTAATTTCTTACCATTTCTACATTTTGTGATGAACAGCTCCTACATTGTGTGCACAATGATTTTAATCCTCTTCCTCAATTGGCTCCATGTTTAAAAATTTATCCCAGATTTATCTTTCTTATACTTTGACACATCTGATTTAAATTTTCACAACAAAGTTAAACTTAACAGTTTTTGTATTTGAATATGCACTCAAAACATAACTCAAATGTATTATATTATAGTCATTATATCCATGAAGCAGTATGACAGAAGTGTCCATTTTTTAATTTTTTCTTGTTTATTGTGACTTGCAAAGGTTACGTTTTTGTAAATGTATATACTAATATCTTCAAGAACTGAAAAAATGACCTATTGACCCACTAGTTTTCCTAGTGATAAAATGTATTTGTGGCCCCTATAATCTCCACAGCATTTTCTAAGAACTCTGTATGTACTGTGCATATTCATATGTAGCAGACCCTTTCAAAAATAAAATTGATATTTGGTACTATATATATATTGCTTAAGGTTATTACCCTTATACAGATTTTAATACACCATACCTTCTTCTCCCAAGCTGCTAAAAAGTAGAAAGATTTGTTATTAATTATTTTAAAAGCTTTCAAAAATTTCTTCTGGTTGTCAGTATTTCAAATGTAACTTTATATTTTAAGAAGTTAAGTTTTGTTAACCTTTATTGTCTCCTTCATTCCCCAGATGGGCTTAGACACTGCTTACTGGACAGCTGTTAATCATTTCTTTATTTGGGGGAGCCTGGCTGTCTACTTTGCTATCACCTTTACTATGTACAGTAATGGCATTTACCTCATGTTACCAGCATACTTTCCATTCATTGGTGAGTAACATATACCGTTAAAAAGAAATTAAAGAAACACTTTTTAATCAGAGTATAGCATCAAGTCAACAAACCTTCTGGGATATTGATCTGGTCAGTTAAGTAGCAGAGGGGGTTGTTAATCAGTTTCAGCTGCCTTGGTGTTAATGAAATTAATAACAGGTGCACTAAAGGGGCAATAATGAGACGACCCCCAAAACAGGAATGGTTTAGCAGGTGGAGGCCACTGACATTTTTCCCTCCTCATCTTTTCTGACTGTTTTTTCACTAGTTTTGCATTTGGCTACTGTCAGTGTCACTACTGGTAGCACGAGGTGACACCTGGACCCTATAGAGGTTGCACAGATAGTCCAACTTCTCCAGGAGGCACATCATCAATACGTGCTTTTGCCAAAAGGTTTGCTGGGTCTCCCAGCACAGTCTCAAGGGCATGGAGGAGATTCCAGGAGACTGGCAGTTACTCTAGGAGAGCTGGACAGGGTCATAGAAGGTCCTTAACCTATCAGCAGGTCTAGCATCTGCTCCTTTGGGCAAGGAGGAACTGGATGACCTCCAGCAGGCCACTGGTGCGAATGTCTCTGACCAAACAATCAGAAACAGGGCCCTGTGCACATTGCCCAGCACCATGTAACTCGATTGGCATTTGCCATGGAATACCAGAACCACCACTGGTGCTCTATGCTTTTCACAGATGAGAGCAGGTTCAGCCTGAGCACATGTGACAGACGTGAAAGTGTTTGGAGAAGCCATGGAGAATATTATGCTGCCTGTAACATCGTTCAGCATTTCTGGTTTGGTGGTGGATCAGTGATGGTCTGGGAAGGCATACTGTATCCATGGAGGGACGTACAGACTTCTACAGGCTAGACAATGACACCTTTACTGCCATTAGGTATCGGGATGAAATCCTTGAACCCATTGTCAGACCCTATGCTGATTCACTGGGTCCTGGGTTCCTCCTGGTGCACAACAATGCCTGGTCTCATGTGGTGAGAGTATGAAGGCAGTTCCTTGAGGATGAAGGAATCAATACCATTGACTAGCCCCCACACTCGCCTGACTTAAATCCAATGGAACACCTCTGGGACATTATGTTTCGGGCATTCAGGTTGCACCTCAGACTGTCCAGGAGCTCAGTGATGCCCTGGTCCAGATCTGGTAGGATATCCCCCAGGACACCATTTGTTGTCTCATTAGGAGCATGCCCTGGACATTGTCAGGCATGCATACAAGCATGTGGGGGCCATACTAACTACTGAATACAATTCTGAGTTGCTGCAATGAAATTTTGGCAAAATGGACTAATGAGCAGTTTATTTTTTATAAGACATTTTTTCCTTCAAGGATATTTCTTATGGACTAGAGAATATAAAGCAATAAAGAAACACCTAAAACACTCCTTTTAGCTCTGTTTTATGTTATTTCAGGAACAGCCAGGAACACGCTTAATCAGCCTAGTGCCTGGTTCACTATTGTGCTTACAACCATTCTCTGTGTATTGCCAGTTGTTGCTTATAGATTCTTCAAAATTGAACTTCAACCCACTGTCAGTGACAAGGTAAGAAATGATTTAATGATGGCCATAAAGAGCTACACTTATGTAATGTATTGTACATTCTGCTAGTCCTAACTTTATGCTATGTTATAAATTAATTTGTCTTTATTCAGGTGAAAAAGGCATATATACACAATACAAGTTAAGCAAAATGTCTATAGAATGTGACCTGCAAAATCAAATGGAATTTCTAACTCCAAATTGCCCTTCCATATTACTGTAAAATTACTGTAATTTTAAATGTGACACTACACTAATTTATGCATAAATTTAGGGTCATTTATTTGAACATAGTGTATGACAGTTCTTTTACAATCAAATTGGATTTGCCAGCTGATAAGAAACCGTTTTAAACAGTTCTGTTCTGTATATTTTTCAGTTGTGTTACTTACAGTATTGGGGTGTAATATTTTTGATAAAAAAATAAAATGAATTAATTATTAAATGCCTACATGAAATACATTTAATACCAACTAAATTTTATTAATGACTCACAAATCATGATTTACAAATGAATAGCTATTTTATTGCTGATTTTCAACATGCTATGGCAGCGTTTCTCAACCTTTAAGTATTTGCGACTCAAGTTTTTATAACAGTTTTATTCGCACCCCCTTAACATTTTTTTGAAAGGAGCCCACTAATACCAATTTGTTCTTTTTTAATTAATGATATATCATAGATGCATATTTTGTTATACCTACTTTTATCAACATTTATCTAACTCTATATTTTTCTTGTATCAGAATGTAATTTAAGTTAATTTGTTTTGGTTTCAATAGATGTATTTTTCATATTTTCGATTCTTGTATTCTTTTTTCACATCTTTGCGCCCCCTTTAGGGGGGCCCACCCCACAGTTTGAGAACCACTGTGCTATGGGAACTATGTACTGCATAAATTTCAGTCAAATCACCTTTCCATAATGCTTTCTTCAGGCAGGAGCACTCGTAGAGAAAGAGGCCTATTGAAGGCCTGGAGGACTATGGGGAAATACTATTCTTTACCAATCAAGAAAGCAGCTAATTCATCAATGCCTGGGAGATTGTCTGTTATTTAGAGAGAGAAAGGGGCCTTGCAGTGGTCCCCAGAATATACAATATCTCCTGTCCAAGAGGTGAAAACACATTCTCTAGAAAAGGAAGCTGAGAACAGTTTGCCTATGTCAGGGTGTGGTTTAAGGTTTAAGGTTTCTTTATTTAATCATGTTTACACAAGAAAACATGAAATTTGCCTTCTCAGTTGCATCTAATAACAGACAGAATGAAGTAAAACAGACAAATAGAAACAAGAAAGGTTAAGGTAAGGTAGTTAGATAATACATATTTACACCAAAAAAAAAAAAAAGGTTACAGGATATATATCAACAACCTTAATCATTAACTCCGATATTTCTTATTGAAAAGTCGTATGGCACTAGGAAGAAAGGAGTTTCTGGAGTGATTTGTGTTGGTTTTCAAAGCAACTCTCCTTCCTGATTTACTGAACTTTAGTTCTACATGTAATGGATGACTGTCATCAGTTGAGATGATTTCCAGTTTTTTTAACATTGCCCTCTGACACACACTAGACACACATCATCTACATCAGCCCCAATAACTTTAGCTGCATACTTTGTAATCTGCTGGAGCTTTTTGGAGTTTTGGTTTGTCAGACTATTAAACCAGGCAATGAAACTGAAAATGATCACAGACTAGATCATACTGCGATAGAAAGACAACATGAGGTCCTTGTCTACTTTAAATAGTTTGAGTTTATGGAGGAGAAATAAATGCTGGTTGCATTTAGAAAATAATTTTTTTGTATTTGTATTCTAGTTAAGATTGTTATCTAGGTAAGTTCCTAAGTATTTATATTCAGTCACTATTTCTACCTCCTCTCCCAGAACTACAATAGGTGAACGTACGGATTTCTGTCTCTTAAAATCAAATATAATTTCTTTGGTCTTTTTTACATTCAGAGTGAGAGAGTTTTTATTGCACCAGTTTACCATACAGTCCACTTGATTTAGATAGTGGCTTTCATCCTCCCCAGATATGTGTCCTATGAGCATGGTGTCATCCACATACTTGATAATGGAGCAGTGGTCATTATCCTGTCTCAGGTCACTTGTGTACAGAGTAAACAGTAATGGTGATAAGACACACCCCTGCGGACTTCCTGTGTTTGAATGAATGACTATTGAAAAAGTGTCCTGAACTTTAACTGTCTGTGAACCGGTTTAAAAGAAAGTTCTGAATCCATAGTGTAATAAATGGGTTTACATTCATACTGTTCAATTTCCCAATCAGTATATGAGGCTGTATGGTATTGAA